>NW_010423361.1:71353-73767 GCF_000710305.1 Buceros rhinoceros silvestris
ATTTTTAAAATTAATAGAAATCAAATTTACAGAAATGAGACAGCAAACATTACTTTAATTCAAACCCAGGTATAAAGTGAAGATCCTTCTTACCTCTAGGAAAACCAGTGAAGTCCACAGAAGAGTTCTAGGTGTCCCTAACATGAGCCTGACTGTGCACCTCATGTCACGACAGCACTTCAACCAACATCAACAAGACTCCTTAGTGCGACAGTAATTGTAGACCTGCAAAGTGTGTGATGGCGATGCTGCCAACAGCGCTGCCAGCCACCCATTTCACCACTGCACCACCTCCTCAGTTGGGCCAAAACAACACCCACACTGTTGTATAGTTATAACCTGAAAAGGTGATCTTAGTTCAGACCAGTTCCTTTACCCGGTGCACAGCACAGAAATTTAAGTCCTTGTAGATAGGGGATGCTGGTGAGAAATGGAAAATATGAAGCAGGGATGCCAAGGCCAGCCTAGCCACCCAAGACCTTGCACCAAGAAACTATCAAGACAGCCACTCAGTGGCTCTGGGAGTGAGATAATGGAGAGCCTTTCAACTGACTTTCAACTTCTCTAGTTCGCAAACTCTCACAGGGAAGTTTTTCAAGCATGTTAGTGACAAATTCGCATTCAAAGGCAGAAGTGTTTTATGAAGTAAGACACTTCTAGAAAAGATTCTCCCTAAACATTCTCTCAGCGTTTCAGACACAAACTGACAAAATGGTACTACCAAAACAGTCCTATCTCCTAGATCATAAAAAAATAACATACTTGCCAAGTATTTAATTCCCTGCAACATAACATGCTCCAAATCTGCTTCCCCATATGCTAACACTGAATGGAAATTCATGGAAAGGAGGTGCACAGCCTGAAAACACTTAGTCATTTGGAGAGTACTTGAGAAAGAAGGAATGTAATAAGTGCCAGCATATACACCTACACTAGCAGCTTGGTTTCCTCAGTTTCTATGCTATTTTAGTCTGGCATTATGTGACTGCAACTAGAGCCCAGTGATGATTCAAGGAGTACCCTTTTAGGATACGGGAATGGGATCATAATCACTTCCATAGAAAAGAAAATTAAAAAAAATAGTCTCTGTAGAATCTATTAGACCAGTGGCATCTGCTAGCATACCATGCTGTAGTGAAGACACCAGAGCCTAACTAATAATGCCACTACTTTTGACCACTTGCCAAAAGATTGAAAAGCACAGCAATCTGACATGTTAGATTTGCAAGATGTCTGTGACCTACAGCCCAGACAGCAAACATCATATGGCAGTTTCTCCCTTCCTTAAGGCTTCTACTCACAAAGCTAGAAAGCAAACATCAACTACTGTCCACAGAATCTAATAAACAGCCAGGTCCCAATGACCATGTCAAATTGCCACTAGTGTTTTCAATTCTAGTATTTTCATAGGCAGCCTATTAACTTTGTTTTCAAAATGAAATATTATTTTTTGCAAAACACCAAGCCCTTTAAAAATAAGAACAGACATTAAGCTGTCCCAGCTTAAGTATGACCTGAAGTCACTTGGACAAACAAACTGTCCTAACAGTCAGAGCTGGCACACAACTTCAACCATAACAGCAGTATCTTAATAACGAGGTCCTGCAAACACAGTAACATATGTTAGTAAAGGGAACTCTTGCGTTGTGTTTCTGTGGTAGGAAACACCACCCCTTTTGCCAAATTCCTTGAACTGTACCTCTCCACCCTTCCAAATGCAAAGGGAGGATCCTAAATCAGATGCACACACCCAGCCCCAAAGCCAGATCATCTATATGTGTTTTGAAGCATCAGGTAAATCACTTCTCCCTAGCTAAGTTGACAGGGCTTCAAAGATCCTTCCTCGTGGTATTCCACCTACATAAAGTTTACCTAAGTCTAAAACCAAAACAAGCCAACATAAAATAAACCGAGTATGAAAAATACAACAGAAAAATCTGGACAAGAAAGGGAAAAGAGCTGACAGGACAACGTTATAAATCTGAGACTCTATTTGATCCACGCCGAAAAACTGAAGTCATAAACACCCCTGACAGTGGTTATTCTAAGATTTTCCCAAATACCTTTGTGCCTCTCTTCTGGCTCAAGACTCCAGCTATGTGCTGAACTAATAAACAAACAAACAAACGTTTATTTAGCCGCCAAAGGACACGAGGGGATTTTATAAAAACCAGACACGAGGCCTGCCCTGGAAAACTTCTTTGCGGGCTCACCTCACCCAGCTACCAGGTTAAGACCAACGCGGACAAAGAGCGGTCTGAGCAGCGGCTGCGGAAATACTTGCTCCTAGAGCCACGTCTCGCTCACAGCGCTCCCCCTCAGCCACCCTGTCCAGGCAGCGCAGCCCACCCCACTGCCCAGGCGCCTCGGCAGCACACCCGCCTCACGTCACGCCTGGGTCTCGGCCTGAAGGC
>NW_010423362.1:0-2579 GCF_000710305.1 Buceros rhinoceros silvestris
CGGCGAGGCCGCGCCCTAGGGCGGTGGGAGGCGCGCCCGTTGCTCTCACCCGCCACCGCCTACAGCATCCCCATCCTCCGCCGATCCCGGTCCTCGCAGCTCTAGCGGTGCAAGCTGCCGGGTACCGATAACTTCCGTGCGATCCCAGGCTTTAGTTGTTTAGGGCCAAAGCAAAAGAGAAAGAAAAAGTCAAAGGAACAGAAAAACCCTCCCCCGGTGTGTTACCTGGCCTTGCGCTGACCACCTTTTTCCTGGGCTGATTTTTACAACCGGTGCTTATCATACAGCACTCAAACTTCTCATGTATTTGTAGGTGTGTATGTCATGGGCCCTACTGGTTAAGAACAGCACGAAGATGTGAAATTGAAAGCACAGTAACACCTGGATGGGAAAAAAAATTAATTTGCTTCAATGAGTTGCTCTACTGCAAATAATCTCAATTTTTTATTTTCAGGTATGCAGAGTGAATCTGATGTATCACTGCCGAAGTCTAATTTGCACCAGCCTTTCCCACTACCAGAATACTGTTACTTACGAATGTAGCATCTGACATGCTGCTGTGACTAACTGCATAAGAACGAAGCTCAGAGCACGTGAAAAGGAGCCTACTTCAGACTCACCTCTTCCTGGTAGTTTTATGTGGGGCTGTTTCTTCTCCCCCTTTGGCTAACCTAGTAGACCATAACAAAGACTCCTGCAATCAAGGCTGGAAGCAAGTGGAGGAGACCTGCTAATCTATGTCCCTTAGTCTCCCCACAGCATCAGCTTTACCCACATAACTCCAGAGAGAATGGGGTTTAGGTAAGCACAGGTGGCTTACCTGCTCCTCCTTCCAGCAGCGGGGAAACTTGTATGACTACACATAAAGGGATGATTTAAAACGCCCATACTGCCAAATACAAACTGGAATCTGGTTTGTTATTTCTGTGTGATAATCTTTGTAAGATCCACCAGCTTCTTTTGGAATCACTCTTACCCCTTTCAGAAGACGGTTTTGCTGTATCAGAACATTTTCGCAGTATGTACACTACCTATTTCTTAGATCAGGGGCAGGAATAAGAGAGAAATGCATTTTAAGCCTGTGTGCAAAAAATAAAAAAACTGTTTTCATTAAATAACTTTCTCTTAGAAGTGCAACTACTTGTCATAAAATAAAAATAATACAAATAATTTGTCTTCTACCCAAGGTAAGTTCCAGTACCATGCAATACTGAAAAGCCATCTAACCTAAGCATTAGACACACAGCTAGAGAATTTCTTCCCAAATATGCAAAACAGATTTGTCTTATATTTGAAAAGAGAAGGAAGGAGATACATGGAATTTAAAGGATACATAAAATATGATGTAGGTTTCATTTAAATTTATGTATGGACTGTAACAGTCACAAGTATCTTTCGATTGCTTCTAGAAGACTTCACAGGAATAGATCTTTCGCAAGCTGAAAGTTATGTACATGTGAAAGAAAGCAACTTTTAAAATCATATAGGTACATTTTCCAGGAGTCAGAAACACCTCCGTGTAGTAAAATATTGTAAAAATAACTTCATTTGGTGATGTAAATACTGCCCTGAATCATCAGGTAAAGGACACACCACAGAAGGAGCTTGGCAGTCTGTTAGTCTGCTCCATTACATGAATTCCTGGGCTCTGTTGTGCACAAACACAAAGCGAACCCACCCAGAAAGCCCTAAAACTAGAAGTTTGGCTATCAGACAATTTATGACATGGTTCTGAAGTTTCATTACTTCGGACATGTCACATTAAAAGATACTACAGTTATGACTGTTTATTAGTTTGGGATAATGAAATCTTTAATAGCACGAAATTAAATTGCATCTGAATTAGGTTTAAACTGGTTTCAGTTATTGTTTGCCACTTGTGGCATTAAAGGAAAATTAATAAAATGGGCAGTCCATTTAATAGGCAAAGAAATACATTACAATGTGCGTTATGTAAACTGACTCCTGTTGCTTTTGAGCTACTTTCTCTACTTCCATTAATGGGATCTGGATCAGAGAACGTGCACCAAAGCCAAGTGCATGGTGCAGTAAGAGTAGATGGGCTCTGCTACAGGCTGAGATTAGCATGTAACACTGAAGTCTGTCTGGGGTTATTGGGAAAAGGCTGTGCTGAAGTTAAAGAGTACCTTTTCTGTCTCCATTTGTTTTCTCTCATACGCATTCTCCCTCCAACATTTACAGAAGAGCACAGATTTCTCAGGGAAAACACCACTAGTTTTCCATCATTTCATTAGAAATGAAACACTTGTTGCAGCAAGAAACACAATCCACAGGGACAAATTACAAAGGCAGAAAAGAGATCTTTTTAATGACTTACTGTTAACAGACTTCCCAGAGCAGTCAGAAAAGGCCCCTTTTCATCTGAGACAGTTTCTCACCTGGTATGGGCAGCTTCTAAAGCTTCTGTTATAAGATATGCAAACCTGAAGAATGACGGAGAGAGGCAGTAGCAGATGGGAAGGGGAAAAGAACAGAAACAGGGAATAGCGATAGGTAGAGGGAAAAGGAAAACAAAATAATGAAAGGAAGGTAAAGCAGACAGCAAATATAATCACGGG
>NW_010423363.1:0-5797 GCF_000710305.1 Buceros rhinoceros silvestris
CTGCAAGCATGGAGGTCCCAGAGATTTCAAGAGAGCTGCGTCATCCCATGAAGATCCGGCCAGGATTCCAATTAAAAGCTGGAAACTGGCTGTTCCCCACCCGTTTCTTATGGAAATGAAAGGAGACACAGCACGGCTGTTCCCACCACATGCAACGCAGGGTCCCCACGAAGAGCCCCCAACAGCAAATAACCAAAGACATGGCAGCGCATTGCTCCCACCTCCACAGGGGAAACATTGCGGGGCAAAACCGTTCTTTTCCCAGCAGCAAAGCGCATGTACAAGCCTGTTATCTTCTGCAATTTCCCCTGGCTGTGCTGCAAGAGCTCTGCTCCGGGAGAAGCAGCTTCCAGTTGGAAATCTGCAAGCCCAAACAAACTTATTATAGAAACTAGAACAAATGGCACAATCAAAGAGGAAAAAAAAGCTTTTGCATTTCAAGAGGTTCATTATTTAGCTGTAAAATCTTTCCCAGCCTCTCATTTACCAGAAGTGGCTCCTGAAGAGGGTTTTTTCTAAGCAGTGAAAGAGCTTCGGCAGGCAGAACCCACACCTGTGGCAGCTGCTTCAAACAGAGCCCGTTTGCCGAACGGAAACGGCCGTTCACGCTGCAGAGAGGGGCTTTTTTTCCTGATTCAAACACTGTCCAGAGAGGACCGGGAAAAAAATTTAAAATTTAAGTCTTGGTGTTAACCTGGCAGAAGGAGGGCAGGACCTGGGCCAGGGGTATCACACCGAGACCCATGGGCTGGGAAACTCCTGACTGAAGTGATAACTGGGAGCAAAAAGTGCAGGTTTCTCCTTGGGTCCATCCAGCACCTCCCTACACATGTGTGAGAGCCCCAGAAACGCCATTCTCCCACCGATGACCAGAGGGCTGCCCTGCTCTTGCCCAGGAACAAGCTTTCTGCCTTCCCTCTCCCCTAGATATCGTTTGTTTCTCATTTTTATTGCACATAAAATCGCCACCCCCATCCATCACTCTCCCTTGCACTCTCTAGGATGCAGCAACGTTTTCCTCACCCTTATGCACACTTCAAAGGGCCTGTCCCTCTGGCCTCTCTAAGAGTAACTTCAAAGCGCAGGAAATATGCTTCAAATCGTTAAAACAGCGAAAAATAACCCAAGAGAGGCGTAACCGAAGCCAGCGGCAGGGAGCTGGCTAAGCCCAGCACCCAGGAGCATCACCAGAGAGGGAGAGCACCCATCACCTGCCAAAGGAATATGGATCAGTCACCGATGGGAGCAAGATACAAGGACGGGGCACTATGCTGTCTCTGAAACAGGTAACGTGCACCTGAGATGGTAACAGCAATAAAACAGTCCCCTGATGATATAACAACTGCCTGGCCCCATAAATACGGTTTGGAAGAGAAAGGGCTGGTGGGACACCTCCTCGAAGCAGGCAGGGGAAGGGCTCGTGTTCCCAGGAAGATCCGCAAACATCGCCCAGGGTTTCGGGCAGGTGGAGGGTCCCACGGGGACGCTGATCCCCCGGCTGAGAGGGACCATCTCAGGCTGGGCTGAGCCCTAGGAAGGAACCCACAGGGCCACAGCACCGGTGTTTTCTCCTGCACTAGCACCAGAGCAACCCACAAAGTCACCGGCAGTAAGTGCTGATGATCTCTGGAACCAAGACTCGACAGCGGGGCAGGCAGGCAAGACTTTGTCGTGTTTAAATATTCATTGCCAGCCCACAGAAATGAACGGCTCGGGAGGTGCCTAATGGCTTTTACATCACGTCGTTCAATGCAGCAGACAGTGAACGGTCACACAGGGGTGGGAGAAGGACCCGACCTGCGAGGAAGGTCCTGATGCAGGGCACCACGAGCCAGGGGCTCCCCAGCCCCGGCGGGGTCAGACTCAGCCACCACTTCGGTGGCAGAAAGAAACGCAAATAAAACACAAAGGAGGTCACCAAGTGCCTGCAGAATTAAGCACTGACTTGCCTCCGTGGGGAAATCATGTGCCTTAAAGGGCTGAATATTAAATTAAGGCTAATTTTAATGGCGTAAGAGAGACAAGAAAAGAAGCCAAGCTACAGTTTAAAGAAAACATAATTAAAATCAGGATGAAAAATTAGAAGCTATTTTCTTCCCTTACAAGCGCACAGTAACTAAAGGTAAAGCATCATCTGAGCTCTTACAGGTCGACCTCCAGAGCTCATCCTCCTCCGAGGGCCCTTGCTGTGGAGGGCAGAGGCCGAGGAGGGGGATTCAGGCACTTCCAAGCATCCCGTTTCCCGCTGGAGCATCATCAATCACTCCAGGTTTTGGATTGCCACCTCCCGGGACGTGTTACAGCAGGGCTGTTCTGCAGGCTCAGCCCAGCCTCAGAAATGAGAGGGGATGGTTTGGGGGCTCAGAAACCAAAGCCCCACAAAAATTCAAGCAACACATGAGCTGCTTCCTGGCCATGAGTTAATCCCAGAAGCTGGCACCTCGGGAGACATTTCTGTCTGCCTCCAGCATGCCCCTGCCCTCGCCAGCCCCTGTTTTTATTGTTGTGAATTTTTTTTGGTGAAATGTATTGATGCTCCCCAGCGAGCATCCCCGCTGCTGGCCACCGAGGTTAACGACTCAATCCCCTGCGACTCCAGCCATCTGCTCCGGCGTTACGCACGTGTCAGCCCAGCAAGAAGCGGCCAAATTAAAACGCGATCCTGCCCCAGAGCTGGTCCTCTCGGAGGGAAGGCGAGAGGCCACGACCCACAGGGAGACAAACCGTCGCACTGACATCGCCGCTGGGAGAACGGGCTCCGTGCCGCAAGGCGCTCTCCGGAATCGGCAGTTTCTAACTCGGGCTGTTTTCGGATGTTTCTTTTGATGCTGAGAACACAGTGGACATCATTAGGCAGTGGAGCAGACTGGGAGGGTTATTGATGGCACCCAATTATACGTGCACAGCGGAGCCAATTAGAGCCCGCGGGTGCTCCCGCATCACCCAGGAGGAACGGGCTTCTCATGGACCACAGCGGAGCATCGCTGGAGATGGCACAGAGTGGCCACTGGGACCCACTGAGTACGAGCACAGGCCAGGAGGGGAGGGAGAAGGGACAAGAACGGATCCATCCCTGCTGTAGGTCTGCTCTGCCCTCCGATCCCTTCAGCCCCTACACCTCTAAGCTGGCCCAAAGGATTATCGAAATCCCCAGGCTGTCATAAAGTCCTTTGTCAACTCGCGCCCAACGCACTCTTGCTGTGTCACTGTTTAAGATGATTCCAGCTCCTACTACCCTTCTCTGCGCTATGAGACAATGGCCCAGCCAAAAAAAACAACCTCACGCCAAAGCGTCCCTGTCCTACAATCCTCATCAGCATCCAGATCACGTATCCCACGGGCCTCCATCCACCCCCGGTGCTAAAAATACTCTTTTGCTAGATTAATTTGAGCTGGGTTTGACACGAAGTCCAATTCCACAAACATCTTCTCGACAAGCAGCATCGATTTGTTCCCAACCTGTCCCGGCGGCCAGGGTACGCACGGGGCTTGTGGGAGAGCAGGTGCAGGAGAGGGGACATGGGATGGAGATGGACGGCACTAAATCAGAGTGGACTTCAAGGCATGAGGAGGTTCTTTTGCAGCCAGCACCCAGCTGGAGGCTTCATGATCGCTCTGGTATTATTCATAAAGCTCAAAGGCACCTCGTCAAACACATCTGCTTATGAGGATAACTCCAAGGATTTACCACGTGTTCCACTTTGGAAGGCACATTCATTCACAGAAGCTATTCCTTGTATTAACCCAAACCAGGTTTTTAATGGATTTTCCTTTTTTCCCCGTTATAGGAATAGAAAATCCCAGAAACCCCCCAGAAAATCAGGCTTTCCAGGGCACCTCCCTAGAGCAGCCTGTCCAACCGAGGGACGCAGGCACAGCCACTGCATCCCCGCCAGGGGCCGGCCTGGCAAACCCGGATTATTTTGTAATGTAAGGAGCTCTTCTGGATAAGGTCCGCGCAGCTCCTGACCGGGCAACTCTGTTTGAGACTGATACAGACGCTGCCCCGTATTCCCGAGGCTGCACATCCTACAGCTCTTGTTGTGCAAGCCAGCAAACACAAAGGCGCTGGCAAAGCTCCCGCTACGCCTACACGCAGGAGGCAAATCAACTGCAACCGCACAGCCACCAGCCGTCCCCTGCTCCGCTCCGAGAGCGGCACCGAATCCTCCGCCCCGCTTCTCCACGGGTGAGGATGGAACCTCCTCCGACTTGGCCAACAAAGCTAAACCGGAGAGTTTCTGCAGCTTTGCAAACGGCTGCAGGACCGGGCGGTGCAACAGAAGTCTCTCTCCCCCACCGCTAAGGTGGGTTTAGAATCATGGCATCGTTTTGGCTGGAAAAGAACTTTAAGATCCGAGTCCAACCATTAACCCAGTGCTGCCACGTCCGAATTTAAGCATAATCCAAGGAGCAGCACGTTTGAGTAATCCTTACTGGGCTGCCAACGAGCAGAGCTGGGGAAACACTGTCTGTGAGCACTTTTGGGGCTGAATTGCCATGCTCAGAGCTCCTGTCACCTGCCAGGAAGCTGGCAGAGGAAAGCGTGGCACGATGTACCGCAAGGCAGCACCAGCCAGGGAGGGACCCGAGCCCAGGGCAGCGGCATGTCCCGCCGAGCCCACAGTCACTGTTGAGGCAGTACCTGCCCAAGCTGTTCAGGGAGCCACTCCTAGTGAAATCTTTCTAAAAACGAGTAAATAAACCCGCCGCTTCGGAGGCCACAGGCTGCAGCTACCGAGAGAGACCGTGTGCTGCAGCTGGAGCACCCCGCGCCTGCATCGCCAACGCACCCGCAGGATCTAAACGTTATCGAGCAGCCGGGGTGATGGATTAACACTCTGGATAAAGGCTCTGCGGGCACAGGCAGGTCCTTTCCGCGTTTCACCGAGCAGTGCCCTGCTTGGTGAGCAACGCTGTCCCTGAGCTACGAGAGGGGCTTTGACATTCTCTTCTCTGCCTGGGCCTGAATATTTTCCCTGAAAGGAAAATAAAAAAAGGAAGCAGTCGATGCTTAAGCTCAGCGAGAATAAAATGCTCCGCTGTAATGAGAAAAAGCATGACGCCTGACAAAGGGGATTATGGAGATCCCCTCCAGAAAACCAGCCCCAGCAGAGCACGTCGAGAGCTAATTATTAGCATTATTTCGCCAGGCACTGTTGCCTGGGCAGGGTAGAGATGTAGGAAATGCAAACACAGGCACTTCTTGCCCTCTGCCCTGCGCCGGGTGCGTCGGCACCAGGGCTGCCCCCAGTACCCACCAGCGATCGTGGGTACCCCCCCACGGATGCGGCTGGGGCAGCACCAGCTCCCCCAGCACCACAAGCTGGTCCCAGCACGTGAGCATCGCTCAGACCTATTTGGTTTTACAGACAGCTCATTTCTGGGTGGCAGGAGGGACAAATGGCTGGGGCATGCAGCTGGAGGGGGTGACTGATCTATCGTGTTCCCAAAACAAATCGCCTTTTGGTGAGCCATGGCTTTGCCCGTGCTCACGGGTGCTTGGGCTCAGGACTGGGCAAGCAGCTTCACTCCACGAAATGAGACGTTATAAACGATCCCTTCTGGACCAAAGGCAAAAAAGAAAATTGATGCGACTGTGAGTTCTTGGTCCAGAACACAGCGGCACGCCGAGCAGCAGTGGCACACCAAGCAGCTCCCTCCCTGCTCACAGGTTCCTCCTGGCCAAGGACCAATGCCAGCTCAAAAAGCTCCCCCGCAGGCTCCCTTTCAGAAGAAACACTGCAGTGCAGTAGCTGCTGGCCAGGAACGCAGCCAAGCGAGTGCTTTCCATCCG
>NW_010423363.1:5876-6611 GCF_000710305.1 Buceros rhinoceros silvestris
CCAAGCGAGTGCTTCCCATCCGTGGGCACCGACCAGGCGTGGGGTCCCTCCTGTCCCGCCAGCGCAGAGGTGCCGGTGCCACCATCGCCTTACCCGATGCGCTCCTGCTCCATCTCCTCCATCTTCTCAGCACGGGCGATGACTCTGTTGATGATCTCCTTCTCCTCGTCCGTCAGCTCCTCGCTCTTGCGCTGCCGGTCGGGCTGGCCACCCCGTGCTGCCCAGCCGGCGGGGAGCCTGCGGGGACAGGGGATCAGGGCTGCGTCCCCAGATCACGCGTGTGCTCAGCCACACGTGTGTGGGGGCAATAGCCGGGCACCAACGCCCAAGCCCAGGCAGAAGGGGTACGCCACCTCCCCATCCTCCAAGCTCTCTTCTAGCAGGAAGCCTGCAAACAGCCCCCACCCGCTGGGCAGAAGCTCTTATCGCCGTTTGGGGGAGGTTTCGTATGAAACGAGTGTTTTCATATGGGGAAAACCAATTTCCTTTTCCAAAATACTCTCTGTACCTCCACGTGAAGCATCGACCGACACGGCTGATTCTGCGCCCTGCTCTCTGCCGTGGAACACCCGCTTTGCCCGCGAGCTGCGGTGCCGGGGCGATGGCCCCAGGAGTGGGCGGATTTTTGGGTACATTTCACCAAACGGGAGTTTCTCCTCTCCCCACACCCTTTCCGAAGATCCCTTTGCGCAGCCTGGGTGTAAGGCAGCTCTAACCGGGTGACACGGGACCATC
>NW_010423363.1:6721-7048 GCF_000710305.1 Buceros rhinoceros silvestris
TGACACGGGACCATCTGCCACTCGGCCTTGCAAATTAGCAGGCAGCAGAAGGGCAACGCTAACGAAGGATGCAAAAGGCAAACGCTCCTCCGCCGCTCGGTTTTCTGCTCATCTAAAGACCTTTTCTGTGTCTTTTCGCCCTGGGCTGAGCAGACCCGCCCGGTCTTAAACCTTAAATTCATGACAACCCAGTGAAATGCTTCCCAAAATTAATCACTTTTTTTTCTTGCATCCAGAGCAAGGTTTTTTCTGTTCTCTCAAGACCAGAGTAGCAGGTAAAGAGCAATAGGCCAAAAAAAAAAAGAAAAAAGAAAGAAAGATACTTAC
>NW_010423363.1:7230-14477 GCF_000710305.1 Buceros rhinoceros silvestris
GTGACAAGGACAGCTCAGCCCAAGCACAGCCAGCACCCTCCCTGCCTCGGGGGTGACGGTCCCCCTCTCCACAGACCCCCACAGCTTCTCAAGGGTGACAGTTCCCAACAGCGTGTCCCTCTCCATAGAACCCCACGGCTCCTCCGAAGCATCGTGGAGCAGCGAGTTCCAAACACAAGCTCCGTCCAGCTCATGCACCGCCCAGGCACCCAAAACCAGCAGCCACCCATGGGTGCCGCCACCACCCATCTGCCACGCGGTGGGATGCAGCATCACCCTGCACGGTGGCAGCGTTAGAGAGCATGTGGACAGACAGACAGGGCTCCTTGTCGGTACCGGGGTGTGCGAGCACCCGTGAGTTGATCCACACCGCCTTTCTCAGGGGGTTTAGGAGGCAACATGGCAAAATGTCCCAATCCAACCAGTGCAAGCCCAGTTCCCAGTGTCCCCAAAGGAAAAACTGGGGTGGCTGCTCCCGCATCACCTCCCCTGGGGACTGACCTTCCTCCCTCCCGCACCAGCGGCATCCCGCAGCCCCCTGCTCTCACCTGGCCCGGAGAGACATGGTCCTGTCGCTGGGGCACATCCACCGGTCAGAGCTGCCGCCCACCACCGCGTCGGTCATCGCTGGCTGCCGAGGGGACGTGAGGACAGAGGTTGGTCGCACCGGTGCTTCTCCGATGAGAGATGACTCGATACACCCGGGAAGTCAATCCCCGTGGTCCCAGATAGCAGCGACGCTGATGAAGGTAACGTGGTGCTTTCAGCCAGGTGTTGGGGAAAAAAAAAAACCACCAAACCCTCAAAAACCCACAAAATCAGGCTGGGCAGGGCTTTGGTTTTGGCATTAAGAGGAATGGGAGCAGGGAGAGGAACGGGGATGTCACTTCCGTCACTGTCTTGATATCGCGCACGAGACGCAGGAGCCTACAGCCGCCACCCTCCCAGGAGGGCAGCGCAGCCACGCGTGGCACGGATGTAATTAATGAGATGCCCGACCTCACATCAATTATCAGGCTGCAGAGCTGGGAGGGGAGAGGAAGTTTCTGCTCCAGCAAGAAAAATCTACAAACTAGGAAACTTTCTCCCCACCACCCAGCAGGTCTTGCTGTCCTCCCCCAAAGCACACTCCCTCTGGAACAAAACTCCTCCTTTTTCATTTCTGTCTACGGAAGTTTTTGCAAAATGAAACCAGGGAGGCTCTGAAGGAGGATGTGCCAGC
Organism: Buceros rhinoceros silvestris; assembly: GCF_000710305.1. NCBI lineage: Eukaryota > Metazoa > Chordata > Aves > Bucerotiformes > Bucerotidae > Buceros > Buceros rhinoceros. Next base: position 8,453 of record NW_010423363.1, read on the forward strand.
AGGACCCAAACACGATATTCTGTCTACTCATCCCCAAAAGATCCATCGAGAAAGGGACCCCTTCCAACCCTTCTCCTCTCAGCAAAACTGACAGCTCTTATTAAATAACACACTGATGCAACATTCAGAGCCCGAGTGCTGGTTTATTCCCCGTTTCTGGGGGTGTTTCACCCCTCCACCCACCGCCCTACTCACTGCATGGCAACGGCAAAGCCCGAGCTGATACTGAGCAGCATCACCCATGGCACAGGGATGGATCCATCCGTCCCACTGTCTCTTCTGAGGAAAAACAGGGCTTTCACGCCGGGCAAACACCACGGGCAGAGCAGCCGAGGGCAGGGCAGGATCCATCCGCCTGCCCATCCATCCTCCGCGGGATGCTGCGATTACACCCTCTCACACCTGGACCGCTCCCGGGACACTCCCAAGAGCAGAGGATTCAGCTCGTGGGTCCACAGACGGCACGGCCCACAGATATCGCTTGCAAAGGTCAGGTCGAGCCTCCCTTTACAGTCGTTAGGGCAGAAATAAAAGAGCAAAGACAATCCATCCGCCAAGGGCTCGGTTAGCTGCAGTGCTAACCGGAGCTCAAGGATACGAATCACCCCTTCATTAGGATCCCCCACCGATGGGGGAGCTCAGTTGTTTCCCATCCACCGGATTCTCCCCCTGCACACAGCACCCACTCCCAGTACTCACTGGGACCTCCCCGCGGCAGCAGCCTCCCGCCTGCATTGCTCTCAGCACCTGCATTCGAACTGCCTCCTCCTGCCTGCAGCAGAACTAAACACCCCACAAAACCCCGAACCCCTCTGCGGAGCCCGGCCCATGGCCAGGCACCCTCCCGAACCCGCTGCCCTGGGAAGGCGCTGCCCCAGATTCCTCCCCAGCCGGAAGGGGCCGCTCAGCCACCCCCCCGCAGCGGTCCCAGCAGCAAAGCCAGCATCCCGGAGCTGCCGGTGCGTCCCAGCAGGACCAAAGCCCAGCCCAAACCCCGCGAATGCACCTTTGCAGGGCACAAAGCGACTGCAGCTCTCAGCAAAACTCCAACAGAGTAGGACAACCAGGGAGGTTGTCCCAAGGAGAAGACGGATGACGGGAGCTTGCAGAACCATCCCACTGAAACCACAAACTCCGAGCCGTCAGAAAAAGCGCAGCTTTCCCAGAAAGGGGGGAAAATAGAACCCCCATCCTTTCTGCCCTGCGATATCGCAGGGGTTTCTCCATCAGTCCCTGGAGACTCCGCAGAGATTTCAGGCTCACCTCTGCTTCACGAACAACTTCCAAAAATACAGATTACATATAAAAAAAAAAAATAAAAGACGTGAAGCACGTGGGGTAATTAGCGCTCTGCTGGTTCCACACAGCGGCTGCGCCGCTGCCAAAGCAGAAGGCTCTGACTGACAAGGTCAGTTAAATCAGCAAATTGTTCAGTTGATTCCCACCGGCACCTCCGCACTCTGCACTGCAGCGCAGCCCCCCGCGGGGCCGGACGCCGCTTTAGTGGGGTGCCCCGGCAGGAAGGGTACCGCCAGCACCCATTTGGGGGGTGATACAGACCCACAAGGGTCTTGCTCAAGGTCTGGCAGAGCCGCCTCAGCCCCGCAGAGAATAGGGGAAAATCCCCATTTTTGGGGTAGAGCATCCACGGGCTCTTCAGCCAGCGGGGGGAAAACTTCCCTCAACTAGAACTTTCTGCTAATAATAGAGAGGCCGCGGGTGTTTCGCTTTGCTGCAGATGGAGAAGCACCCGGGGACAGCTCCTGGAGGAATTCACAAGCCTTTTCCTCTGCCCATAAATAATAGATTTTGAAGATCTACTTTGCATTACTTCCAGCAACTACTCTTGCTTGTCCTAATGCTTCGTTCCGCGTTTCTAGCGCGCAGCAAAGAACAAAATAACAGCTTCCCCCTGCCAAATCCTTGCTCATAAGCAAAAGGATGTGGCAACCCAAGCCGTGATCGATGGGGTGCAGCAGCGTTTAGTTAATGAAATGGAAACCTCCCACCCCAGGAGGGTGCCGAGAGCTCCCCGGGTTTGGCCGTCCCCAAAAGGTCCCGCGAGCTGCTCCCCAAAGGTCTGCCATCAGCAGGGATGCGAGGAGCCCTCTCGTCCCCGCTCAGTGCTGGCTGCTCGGGGTTCCTCGAGCAGGGAGGAGCGAGGTGGCAGCTCCCGCCGGCACGAAGGCGGCGCGTCCCGGGCAGAGCCAGGAATAGAAGCGAGGTCTTAATTTCTGGCCTTAAGGAAGAGCCACATGACTCTAATCATGCCGCTCCATTACTTCTGTATGACGGAGCCCATGAATTTGATCATGCCTTAATAAAGAGGGATTGAACGCCTTCCGTGAATTGCTCTGCCTCTCCCCCAGCCACCGGCGCTGTCGTCCTGCGCACAGATGCCGCTTGCTCAGAGCCAAGAGGTGCCAATTCACAGGCCCATCGCCAGCACCCAAAATCCAGCAGATGCAGCATCAGAAACCAGCAGGTCCCCTTGGCCCTCCAGCAGCCAGGGAAAGGCAGCAGGAGCCCCACAGCACAAGCTCGTCCTGCCCCACAGACACCAGGAGGGACCCGGGGCAGCGGGTGCCCCAGGCAGGACCTGAAGCCACTGGAGGGACCCAGACTGCCACCACCAGCCAGGCGCCTGCAGAGAGAGACGATCACCAGGCTGCCCAAACACCCTGGTTTAGCCACCTAGAAATAACGTACTGGGGTAGAAAACAGAAAATTCAGTATTTTAAAGGCTCCGAGTGCAATAATCAGGTTTTTACGGTGAGCTCAACATTTCAGTCTTGGCGGTGCCTGCAGAGATCGTCTCCACCAGCAAAGACACTGACACAGGCAAGCTATTTCTCCTGCCTTCTCAGCTCTGCAATGCAGCTTTCTTAAATATTGAATAAGTCTGCTGCTCTACACCACCTGCCAGTGCCAATGATGAGGTAATTTTTGCATTGACAAAGCCTAATGCGATTAATCTGGTTTGAAAGAGCAGGTTTTAGAGCCCGTCCATTCACTCGGCGGAACGCGCTCGCAGACAGAGCATCGGCGGCAGCTTGTTATTCACCGCCAGCAGTCAGACCCCAAACAAATAACCCAAACTGCTGCTCGGATGCCAAGAGAGAGATTATTTCTGTGTGTCACCAGCAAACAGGAGGTTTTGAACTCAAACAGATCCAAACACCACCCTCCATCGGGCTGACGGGGTTTTCATGCCAGCTCCAAGGCCAGCCAGGCACAGGAGCCAATTTACGCTCCCCAAATGGATGGTGGAGCCGGGGATGATGAGGGAAAAATAGAGTACAAGCACGTGACTGGCTGATGAGGCTCCCCAGCTCCACACCCAGGGAGAAGGGTGAGTGTTTTGGGGTGACAAGGACCCAGTGGGAACCCCCTAAGCCAAGCAGCAAGGAGAGCAGATGAAGAAGCCGGGATGTTCCAGGGTGGGAACCTGCCTCCCCACTGCTCAGCACGCCCGTGCATCCCCAAACACCGTTCGTAGCTGGAGCTCTCTCCCAGCTAGCGGTGACATTTGCCACCATCTCACAAGCCCATCTGGGCCAGATCCTGCCCTCCTTCACACCCCAGCACTGGTGCCTGGCACCCAGGAGAGCTGTACAAACCTCAGGAGACCCCAGGACCCGGGTGGAGACCTGGTTCGGACACTGCGCACCCCATGTCTGTCTCTGCCCCGAGCATCTCGCCACACCAGGGCTCTTCCTTGCCCAGGATAAAGAGTTTGCCCAGTGCAGGAGCCACGTACATCCCATGGCATCCCCTGTGGCAGACATGCATGGCTATAGTGGCCATGGAGAGCGGACAGCGGGTACTCACTCCCCTCCAGGGTACTCCTGGATTTACCCACAAAGGGGAAAAAGAGGGTGTAAAGAGCCCCAAAACAGCTGCCTCAGCAGCTGCAAACTCATTAGCAGACCGCACGGAGGGGCGGGAGGGCAGCCCAGCCCCGTAGGGTCCCGCACACCGAAATTCAAGCGTGCCGATGTCCCCAGGCAGCCAGCGTCCGGGCTCAGTCTCATCTTGGATGTAAATTGATTTAGAAAGTTAGCACAAAATCGTGCAAGCTGCTTTATGGATGGTGCTTCAGGAAACAGCCCACGTTCAAGACTTTCCTTTAAAAACAGAAAGGAGGGAGGCAGGTCTCAGCTGGCAGAAACGCGTGGAAGCGGCAAACGGAAGCTGCTCGGTCTGGAGCCACCCACGGGCACCCGGACAGGTCTGGCATCGGGGTACGGCACAGCAGGACCCTGTGACTCCAGGCGAAGCATCGAGGGACCCACAGCCGTGGCAGCACGCACTGCCTGTGTTCCCATGGGGATCCAGGCTCCAACCGCCCGGCCACACCGCTCCAACGTGAGGTGGCACGAGGTGGGCTCAGAGCTCCCTGACCACACTGCAGCAAAGCGAGGGCGAGGGGTCCTGGAAACTCAGCTCTTGGGAAAGACCCAGGGCCAGCGGGACTAAACGCGGGTCACAGCATCCCTTACAGGGCACAGAGGCCCTGCAACTTCCCAGATTGGCACTAGTTGGTTAATTAAGGCTAAATACAGCCCCGATGGTGATGGCCTTGGTCTGCAGGTGATGGTGACCCGCAGAGCAGAGGGTACAAGAAATGCAAGACAAGTCCTCACCATCCTCTGGGGCTCCAATCCCATGGCTGCCCCTGCGAGCCCACCCAGCACCACCCATCCACCCAGCGCCGCGGCACGCCAGGACGGGACCCCTGAGACCCAGCACGCTGCTCGGTGACACGGCCACGGGGCTGCTCCTGCCTCCGCTGCCCCCCAGTAAACCCACACCGCAGCCCAGCCTGGAGCAACAGGGCTGGGAGCCCTCCCGGATGCCGATGCCTTTGGTTTGGCCGCTGTCTCTGCTGCCTTTAAATTCACATAGGGTGCTGAAAGATGCCTATTTTCCCCTCCCCCTTAATTCCCAGCTCCCTGTCATCCTCCAGACAAAGATCCATCCCAAGGCAGCTGAGCAGCAACGCACAGTCAATTTTATTTAAGCAGCACGTTGACATTTCCTCCAGCAGCTCCTTCAAAAACCAAACACTGTTATGATGCTGTCACAAGGATTTACTCCCTTTAATTAATTGCAGAAAAGACAATGGTGAAAAAGAAAAACAACCCATCACTTCTGGGTTTATACAACCGACCCGTGGCTGCTGGAGCTGGAGGTCTCTGGCCAGGTGATGCCCGGGCGCAACCCAAGCCTACCCGGTGCTATTAAACACAGAGGCAGCATTGCCATCGCTCCCCTCGCCGCGGCAGAGCTGCTCCGAAGGCTGCTTAGCAACCGATCGCGGCACCGCTCCGGCACGCCGCCCTCCCTTTGGGCACCAACGGGGCACATGGCTGGAGCTGCCGGCATGAACCAGCCCCATCGGGGATGCCGGCGCAGGGACCCCCACGCAACTGCAGGGGCAACAGCCAAAGGAAGTTTAGGGATGGGAAAAGGCTGGGAAGTACCTGCCAGCCCGGCGATGCAAAGCATGCTCAGGGGCGACAGCCCCGGTCAGATGTCCCAGCAGTGGTCAAGGACCACAGCATCACGCTGCGTTGCAGGAGTGATAGCTGGAGGTGGGCACGTGCCCCATCGCCAGACCACCACCCTGGGTGGAGGACGCTCAGGGCTGCAAAGCCACCCTCCGCGGGGGGCAGCAGGGATGCCCAGCCAGGGCGGAGGAGCCACAGGGAGCCAGGCACCCCACAACAGGTCTGTGTGAAGGGGCGCGCGCCCAACCCCCGGGGGGGCCAGATGGGCGCCCGCCCCAGGGCGGAGGAGCCACAAGGAGCCAGGCACCCCACAACAGGTCTGTGTGAAGGGGGTCCCCCCCAAACCGGCACCTGACCCTCCCCAAGAGCCACAGGGAGCCCAGCCACCAGCGGAGAGGAGCCCACAGCCGCCCAGCTTGGCATCTGCTCCACCCTGGGAGATGCTGGGCTCCCAGCTTCCCCAGTCACCAGACCCAGCTCCTTTCCCCTCCACTCACGCCCTCGTTAAGCGT
>NW_010423363.1:14516-16504 GCF_000710305.1 Buceros rhinoceros silvestris
CCGCCAGCCCCACGCTCCCCCCCCCCGCCCCCCGCCATACCCACTCCTTGGGGCTGGAGGAGAGCGCTGCTGCTCAGACCCACACAGGTACAGAGCCAGGGCATCTTCCAGAATTCGAATGGCACAAACCATCACCGTCATCAACCCCAGCCGCTCGCCAGTCTCCAGTTTAACAGGATGGGGGAATTAACTAGGCTGGCCCTGGGAGCAGAGGCCCCCTCCCTGCCCAGACTTTGCGTGCTCAGCTGGGATCACCCTGAGTGATTCATTGCCTGTTCTCACTAATTGGTGATGACTGCAGTGACATCGTCCCCAGTCTGCGGGCAGGAGGAGGGCACCGGGCCCGGGCCACCAGCAGCATTGAGAGCAGGCAGAGGGTCACCGCTGCCAGCACAGCCCCCGGGACCTGCAGCAGGCACGAAGGACCATCTCGTTTTCAGGTCTCAGAGGAAGTACTTCAAAACTTCAGCACAAAGAGAGACTCCAGAGCTGGGAGTCCCCTCACCCTTCCTCACCCCCTTCCCAAAATCAGGGGAGGTTCGACACCAGCACGCTCGGACTCAGGCGACCACGGAGGCGCAGCAGAGCCCCGCAATGAGCTCCTGGGTTTCACCTCGCTGCAAAGGGTGCTCTGCACACAAAACAACGCGCTTTCCCCACGTTCCGTGGGCTTTTTGGCTCTCCTCGGGATCCAGGGCCGTGCAAAGGCAAGACTGAAGGAGGAGAAGGCTGGAGCCAGAGCCAAGCGGGGGATGGTATTTGCACCCAAGTAGTTGCTCCTAACAGGGCTGGTGGGTCCGGCACAGCGGGACTTCTCTGGAAGCCCACACCACGGACAATGTGTGCAGGTGACGGCAAACGGCTCCCACCGCATCACTCGGGTACGGCACAGCTCTGCCGGAGGCGGCTGGCGCCCGCCCGGCTGCAGGGCTGCTGCGGATGAGCGTCGCCCACCCAGTGCCACTCCCCGGGCGATGCCCACCAAAGCGCCCACGGGGTGCCACGGCAATGCCCAGTTCAGCACACGGGGCTCAGTGCCACGGCTCCACAGAGCCCAGGCGGATCCCCACAGAAGGACTGAGCGTGGATCTCCTGAGTCAGCCCCTCCAGCAGAAGCAAGCAGCTCGCTAAAGCCCTACTAGATAAATGATGCACCATCACAGAAAGCCCGGTATCACAACATTAACAATATTTATTTTCAGGCTAAGCTGCAGCCTGGGCTTTTGATATCAGTAATTAAAGCAAATGGTTCGTCTGTTATCATCTTTGCATCCCTGGAGCCAACTGTCTGTGTTTTGAATCACTATATTATCTTTTTTTTATTGCAGCCTCCCAGGAAAGGGGGGATCAGCCGCATCCACACACACTTTTTAGGTCCCAGGAGCGGTGCAGGATGGACCAAACCCAAAGCAGAGCCAAGTTCAGGGCAGCCACCCTGCTCAGAGGTTTTTAGCAGTCAAATGAAGAAGTTTTAATTGCTCAAAGACAAATTGCTGCTCCAGTTTATACCTGAAACCAGAATTAACAGAAAGACAGCAGCAAGGAAGATAACCGGTGCCTTCTCCGAAACAGCCCTGGGAAGGGCAGCGCCTGCTGCCTCAGCCTGTTTTCCAAGCTGGCTCATTTTGCTTCCAGGAGGTTTCAGGCTACAATTCCAAACAGCTTTTCATGCCACTTTTGCCTGTCCTGGGAAAGAGGCAGAGAAGGCGCCTTCTAAAGCCCTTGAGCCAGCCCTGAGCTGGGCAGCGCTGCCCTTTCAGAGCCCTAACAGGCAGCGCGGAACCCAACGCACCCGCACAGCGCTCTCCGCTCCGGGGCCAGCACGCTCCCCGCATCCCACCGCTGCCAGGCACCCAGGGAAGGGCCTCAGCGCCCGGTTCACGCTCCAGAAAAAGGGTCAAGGGACAATTTTAGGGGCTTCAAACCTCTCCCTCGATACTCAACACCATCAGAAGTTGCCCACGCCCAACCGATTCCAAACGCAAAGA
>NW_010423364.1:0-2851 GCF_000710305.1 Buceros rhinoceros silvestris
CGGGAAGGAGAGTGGGACCCAGGAGGGCAAAAAAATTCCTCATAACAAAATAACAAGCAATTATCAAAGTATTGTTTATCAAGAGGAAACGATGAAAGTAACAAAGTTGTATTGCAAATCAACCCCAAGTCCCAGCGCACTTAGTACATGGATATTATAAGTTGACAATCTGACACCAGAAAGTCCTCAGATCCAGCACCAGTGTTAAGGCATTGCTGGTTCATTACCCAGCGCGCCTTCCCAGGAGAAGTTTCTGACAGGGAGCGCTTGCCTGTGAACGGCAAGGCACCCCGCATGCCCCGCTGCCACGCCAGCCCGGCAGAGCACTCGCCTCTCCCTCAGGCGTGAGCACCTCGCTGGGATGAGAAATCCCAGCAGCCGCAGCTGTATCAAACAGAAGGACTTGCTTCCAGGGCACGGATTTTTGTTCCCTCAAACACAAAGACTGCCGTGTGACTCACCTTCATCAGGGACAGCCTGGAGCAGCTCAGAAGTGTGGACGGTGGAACCGTAGGTTTGTCTTTAGCTGCAGTTTTTCCAGAGGTCAGTTGCACTCTTTTGACTCTACCAACAGAGCAGCACTATGACAGCATGAATTAAGCTCTGATCTGAATTGCATTTCATCACTTTCCAGTCAAGATTCCAGGCCACGCTCTAGACAGGCTGTACCCTCCTGCCCTCAGACCACAGCCACAAGGGCTCTTCACAGACAGCAAGACACTCACAGTACAGGCTGGAGTCAGGGACTTCCAGACCGAAGCAGACTGTGCCCAACAAACAAAGTAACTTATAAATTAAGGTAAGCCCAGCGCTTGGGGCAGACCTGGTATATTACTGCTTCATTCTTACAGAAAGACAAGACAGTTTAGTAAGTCTTGATACAAACAGAACTGGAGGTTCCTTCCTTGCCAATGGGCTGACTTAGAGAAAAAGCCCATCTCTAGCAATCACTGTTGTGGTGGTATTATACCACCAAGAGGGTCAGAAAGCTAGAGCAAATGCCCTGTTAGGAGAGGATGAGAGGACTGGGTCAGGTCAGAATTAAAAAAAAAAAAAGGTGGTTACAGGGTAGGGAAACCAGCCAGTGGCAGCCAATACTGAAGTAAAATGGCCGGATAAGGCTGCGTGACATCATTCTGAAACAATGGGAAGCCAGCCAGTGGCAGCCAATACCTGTGAAGTAAAATGGCCGGATAAGGCTGCGTGACATCATTCTGAAACAATGGAGCCAGAGGTTGGACTAGAGAGCTCCCAAGGTCCCTTCCGAGCTGAGTAACACTGTTAGTTTATGAACTCCATAGCTCAGTGCAACCTTCTGGCAAATGACTTAAAAGGAGCACACTCTGCTCACCAGGAGGGACAAGGCCTCTGCTCCTCTTTTGTTCGTTCTTTTCGTGTGGGAGCTAAGAATAAATAAAATGTGAAGAGACAACTCTGTTCAAAGTGTTGTGGAGGCTTTACATGGGACTCATTGTATTACAAGAGTAACTGGTAAAACTAATGGCTTTGTTCTGCTCAGAAAACTTATTGAAATACTGTAGTTTTGAACAATCCTCCAGGATCTGGTAGCTTTCCTTTCTGTGAAATTGAAGCAAGCCTAGTCTGTATTATTAAAATTGATGTAATACTACACTGCGCAAGAAAAAGCTTTGCAAAAACCGTTTGGAATTGTCTTGCAAGTGACCACAAAAACTCCCATGCAGTTTTTTTCCAGAATACTTATTCTAAAAGTACAGTTCTACTATTCTTATAAGTTGTTTCAGTGAGGGAGGGGAAAAAGGTAATCAAGGAGAAACTAGAGAAGGATTTACACTTAGAGATATATGCACAAAGCCTCGACCTCAAAAGCACAGAGCCTGAATTTGAAACTAAGTGGTTCCCCTCCCCGCATATTTAAGCTGTTTGCTGTAGATCTGTAATAAACATTTAAACAAATACATTTACCCCTTAAAGAGTTCAGGTAACAAAACCTTTTAACAATCGTACTTAATTCCAGCAGTAGAAAAAAGCACAGTACTTCCCTGATCACATAAGGAGCTAACATCCAAGAATTAGAAATAGGCTACAGGATGAATACTGCAATACATCTCTGATTGTAACTAAATGTTCTAAATTAAGCAAGCATAAAAATTAAGTAGTATCAAAACCGTATTAGTACAGAAACACTGGCTCATTCTGGGGCAAGGCCACCTTGCCCCACGACACTGTCCAATGGCTTGGACTATTACCCGTAACACACCAAAGCTGGGAGATTTCTCATTGTGCAGTGGAGCAGAGTGAGCGACAGCTTGGTGCACACCACAGACCCTCTGCAGTTCCAATGCTCTGCACAAAGGCCCAAACTTGTATCAGAAACTTCAGTTTTGCAAATAAGATCCTACTCACTTTCCCACATGTCAGTGAATTGTATGTGGATTTGCAATGATGGGCACATTTCCTGTGTGGATGCAAACACCTAGCTTTGCAGTTCTGACAGAAAAGCGAGGCTGAATAGATCTTTAATCTGCTATTTAGTGAGTTTTTTCCATAAGAGAAGGTAAAATAGGTATGCCTGCCTTTTCCCTACTTCTGACAAGCCCAAGCAGATCTGCCATTAGCCACCTCGAGCTTTAGGTAAGAGGATGTCACAATGTTTTCTTCACAGATCTTTCTCTCCACCGTTTTTTTTTTGAACGCACAGCTACATGTCATCCTCCATGCACACTGCTAGTCTCTACTTAATTTTTCAGTGCATTTTCAAAGAGCTGCTTACATTTTTTTTACTGAGTTTTAGCACATTTGTCTCCTCTGTCCTGCTTCACTAACTCTACCTCATTTTCCTCTCATTTGCATTGTCAGTTGCCATTCCTGC
>NW_010423364.1:2947-8336 GCF_000710305.1 Buceros rhinoceros silvestris
CTGCTTCACTGTAACCATTATAAAAGCATTTAATTTGTAACTAAAAGTATTAGAAATAAATTTTCTATTGAACTTTCCTGAATTTGTTACAGACATGTTCGCATAAGGAGCTTTTTTTTTTTCCTTTCTCAAGTATTTATGAATTTCAGAGATTGTAAGAGAAATTTTGAACCATTGTATTTGCAACCACTTGTTTGGTAAGTGGGAACCCTGGTTAGTTTACTATGCAGTTCTCTCTGGTCAAGCTTGACTTACTTTGAATATCTTGTGGTTGTCCTAGCATGATGGTGCCACACTTTTTCAGCACACCACCACAGAAATCACTTCAATACCACTTTACTGAAAAAAACCAAACCGAAACAAAAAACAATCCACACACATTCAAAGGCAGTTGAAGCTTTAATTTACAGGCCATCTCCTACTCTCAGATGCATGCTGCTAAGTCTGTTGATTTCAAAGGGAACTGCTTTTATCAGGAAAGCAGGGGAGACTCCCTCATAGGAGGTTTGGATAACCTGATGCAAGCGTCCTGGCAATAAAAGCCACATCTGCTGTGGCATCTCCAACATTGCTGAAGTAAGCTCAGCCACAAAGCACTTCCTAGTGATTTCTTATTCTGTTCGGGGTTCTAATCTTGAAGTTTGAAGTATGTGCCAATCTGTTTCTGACTACAGTGTACAATTACAAGGTACAGTGATCCTTGTTTCCTATAGCTGCGTAGTCACCATTTAGTTCTGATCCCAACAAGGCAGTTCTTTAAAAAGAAAGGTCAGACAATGTTTTTGCAGGAGTGATTATAGCATGCTTATCTCATTTTAATGTAATAACAGAACTACAAGAATAGAACATCCTTATGATCTCAGCTTGCAAATGCCGTAAGAGACATAACAAATGCCAATTCCAACTACAAGCATATCCACTTTTTGCTTGAGGGAAGCTCAGACTAAAACAAAATTATAAACAGTTTTTCAGTAGATTTATATTAAAAAGATATGTTCTGAAATCTTCTTGCATAATTTGATTCCAGTACTAAAAAATAAAATTTTAAAAAATACACTAAAGTATTTAAAGGAAACATCATGGAGGATTCACTGATAAATTTCAGACATTATAAATAGCAAAAGACTGCTTATTTGGGGTGGTGTTGTTTGTAGAGCAACAAGTAAATCTAGGGTCAAAAAGCCCAAACTGAGAACATTAGAGATGATGGACTGAGAATACTTTTTAATTTAATTTTTAAAAAGCAAAAAAATTATCAGCTGGCTCATGTTCCTTTTGACATACAGGCTGACAGCAAGGAGACCTTGATCCAGCTTGGATCATTGTTCACATTATGATACTTTCTCTATCTTGCCCATAGATATCGATGTCCAACTTGCAACAACGAGGCTGCAAAACCAGAGTTCTTTCTCCCAGTCTGCTAAGACAATCTCATTACAGAGTATAAAAAAAGTGAGCACAATACACTAAGAGTAATTTCCATCACTTCTCTTACTTTGTTAAGCAAATAACATTGAAAGATGAGCAATTTTGGTTCAAGCTTTTTTTAATTTGCTTGAAGCTTAACAAATAAGACCTAGACTGTGACATTGATTATCTTAAAAATCTACATAGACATTAAATAAAAATTATAGCCAATGCTTAAGATCACTACTTCTGTCAAAAGTAAGAATGTGAAATACCACAATAAAGAGAATAAGATCAGTAGGCAGATCTTCTAGGCATGGGACTTTGCCACAAGTATACCTGGAACTCGACAGGTTTTTCTGCAGTGGTTGGTCCAGACTCACCACATGCATCTGTATTCTGATAGCTACCTGAGACACAATCTGTTGAAGACCAGAAAAGAAGGAATGACCAAGGTTTAGTTCATACTGATTAAACCTGGCTGCCTGCAATGCCTAATCAACTACTGACAAAACTAATTTGAGGAAGCAAGTCCCTGAAGATGAAATATGCCTTCTTACCACATTGACAGTTTTCTCATCATGTTCAGCTGTTAAGGAAGATTTTCCAGTTTCAGAGCTTCTTCTCTGGCAAGTCATATCCATTGCACTTTTTTTTTTTGTCTAAAATGATGCAATTCTTATCTCTTCCATTACCCTTAAGTAAACAGAAATTGCAGTTAGTGAAATAAATTATTTCCTTTCACTTACTTCCCCTGTTAGATCTTGAACAAAAAGTCTCAGCTCATTAGCAATTCACACAGCAACAGGAGAGGCACCAGAAGTCCATGGTGGCACAGAAAATCTGTTTTCTTCTTAAAAACGTGCTTGTGCTTTACAAAAGAACAGGTCAGTCCAAATGAAAGCCTTGCACTGTAAAAATGAAATGGAAACAAGTAGTTTAATTCAATTCAACTCAATCTAATTGAGATAAAAGAAGAAAAAAAAATTGGCCCCCTTTGAGTGTAATGCTCAAGTTCTGCATGAGGAAACATGGCATTAGACAGAACTATCAGGATGCTTCAAGCAAGACATGAGCTCATGCTTACTCATTTTTGCCATCAGTTAGACAATCTGTAAGACCAGTAGATCAAAACTAAACTGAAGGAATGTCAGCAAATTCCTTTCTTCCTCCCCCAAGAATAAGACTTAGCTGTCCAAACTCAAAGACAATACGAACATTTAATAAAGAAAAATGCACAGCAGATGTTGAAAAAAAAAAAAAAATCACAGGTTATGCAGGTCAATCAGGTACCTTCCTCTTTTGTAATTGTAGGCAGAAGAGAGTAAGCAGAATCCCCAGTGTAGCAGGACATGGTATTGTGGCACACAGAGCCTGACATGAAGAAATACAGACACTTCCCATGTGTGCAGGATCTTTTGTCCACTAAAGTGGATAATAATGTCTAGAAATACCTCTTAATCCTTCACCTATCCAAAAGGTTCAAGAGTCCACAGACACGCGCTCCTTACACATCTTTACTGTTTCTTGGACAATAAATAGCGCGAGACAGTAACTAAAAACATTATTTGTAAACTCCCCCCAGAGAGGGAGATGCTGGCCACGTCAGTATAGTTACTTCTAACACTGAACCTGATGCTTTTTTGACTCTCATTAGCTACATATATATGTATCAATATAGTTACAGCTCTGCATTATGAAGGATAATGAGAAACTGGGCAGATTACAAGTACTGTGTGACTCTGCAAACCACCACCTAAACTGTAGCATCTGCGTGCTCAGAGCTCCTAAACTGAGCTGGGTTGAGCTATTCGGGTGTACACAGGCAGCTATTCGGGTGTACCAGCACTGCACTTCCCGAAGTCCTGCAGCCACCAGGTGGAAATTAGCTGCTTTCATGCATCCAAACTACTCAGCTCTCCAGATGCAGATCCCTGGATTCAGAATTTAGCTCAGGAGGATGGCAGACTTGGGTCCAGCAGAACTTAGTAGTGATGTTACCATATTGCACAAAAGCAAGAAGATGCTTTCTAGAACTGGGTGGTCCAGGTAAAACAGCATAATGCTTTAGTTCATTTCCTTCTCTGGCTCACTTGGAGCTCTGAGCTCAGATGAGGGAAAAGGCTATTACCAGAAAGTATGTATAGAATATTTTGTGAGGTTCAGGGAAGTTTTTATTCCTTAGTTTTAAAGCCAAAATACAAATGCAACTTCTTAAAAATTGATACATTGTGAAACAGATACAAAGTTTCATTTTCCCATGGTAATTTATCTAACCCTCTTGTGAGCATTAAACACAATACAGGAAAAATGGTTGCATAAAATAACATTGGGAACAGCACATTGGCTGTTGTACCCGAACTAGAGGAATCGGTCATGTCGCTGGGGACAGAGAGCAACAGTTCATGCTGCCTCTCTAGGAACACTGATGTCTACTTCACAATATAGCCCAAAACACCGTTTGCTTTAGCTTTGATACAGGATGACTTGCAATCCACCTAGACTTTTTAAGTCAATAACTTTTGCTAACAAGGTATGCTTTGCTATGCTTGATGTCCCCAAGGACGCTTTTTCTTTAACTCTCAGGCTCTGAAAACTTCTTAGGGGCATTTATAACTTCAATGGAAGATAATGAGAACTGTATGGCTTGTATAGCCTTTCAATTCCATCTAAAACTACAGATGCACAAGTGAAAAATATTACTGCTATGAGGATGTAAACGCTGAGAAACTTTACATTCACTTATAACCTTGTTATTAGTATCATCTAACAACTGCAGGTTTTTTTACGAAGTAGTAACAGTAGCTCTTACATTGGTCAGAACTTACGGATTAAGGTATTCAAATGCTCTTTGTCAGCTTTTAAGACTTTGTAGCTGTAAGATCTGGACGGTTGACTCTCAAATGCTTTTGAAAAGCAACACAGCAGAAATCATCTTGTCGAGCTTGAAGTGTTTTATCATGGTTGCTTGCTTTAAGGGCAAGCCTTAAGGAACCAGCACTAGTATATACTCTTCAGGTCTCAGAAAGATTATTGTGCCTAGGTAATAGTACTACTACAAGAACGTGACACAAAATGTTCTCGAATGTTCCTCACACCTGTTCTTGATGCGAATGCATTAGTTGAAGAATCGGTCGCAGTAAGGGAGCTAGCCCAAATCACTCAGAAGTTGCTAAATGATGCATTCAGAAACACAGCAGGGCACAGCAGTGGTAAGGTATGGATACCCTCGTGGAGCTTTTCAGCTTAACAGCAAACTGATGTTACAATAATGCTTTGATGCCACACATCCCCCAAATTCCCCCCTGGGAAAAATAAAGCTTTTATCTTTCCAGGCCGGAGCCCAGACACCAATGGAATAAACTGTTGAGCCAGAGGATCATTCTTGGTCTTATACTTGCTTTGCAAAACTCAAACTAAGATTCTACCATTTAAAAACTCTTACACAACCAAAAATACGGTACATGCCCTCTGGCCAAAAAAACCTGCCATTCACTCCTGACCAAATTCAGCATTTCAGCTTCATATCCATCTATTCAGGCATAATTAAACTGACAAGAAGCTAACCTACAATCTGCAAAAATATTAGTCTTTTGACATCTCTTCCAAACCCCTCTGGTGATGGTACAGAGATAAGTGAAATGTAAAAAGTTGACAAACAGCATAAATAATTAAAAAGCATAATGTATTAATAACTTCTGACCAAGTTTTAAAAAGTTTTTAAATGCAGTCTCACCTTGGTTTTGCTGTATTAAAATCCGTATACAGAGAAATACTAGGATTTATTCTTATGTCCTTCAGATAAGAGATACTGAGAGAAAGTTGTTTCTGAGAAAAGCTTTCCTGAGCCTGTTTTCCTAGCACACTGACAATGTTTACTAAATGCATTACAACAGCAGCCCCAGAGGAAAATTTGCACCAGCAGTTGCCACCTTACAGGCTTATAAACCCCTACGGTCCTGAATTCTGTGGCGGCAGGCTG
>NW_010423364.1:8486-8875 GCF_000710305.1 Buceros rhinoceros silvestris
CCTCCTCTCAGCTGCGTAACCATCGAACTGAGCTATCCGTGAGCCAGCGCGGCAGGTAGCTCCATCCGCACCCAGCCCTGAACCGAAATCTAAGTAAGGCTGACGGCAGTTTTAAAAGCGGAAAAGCTGCTCGTAAGAGGCATTATTGTGTTTTAGCTCTGGGCTTAGACGGCATTTACAGCCCTGCAGCCCTCGAGAGCTAGCTCAGCGCCTGCAGTCCCCAGAGGCAGTGAACATCAGGCTGTCCTGCTCTTCAGTATTCGAAATGGTGCTCGCAGTTGGCTGCCTAAAGCCGGCCCTCTGCCCCGTAGACACAGCGTTTCTCCACACCTTCCTCAGAGAGGAGTATCCGCCCCCGGCTCCAACCAGCTTCGCTCCGCCCCGGGAGA
>NW_010423365.1:0-268 GCF_000710305.1 Buceros rhinoceros silvestris
CTAGGACCATCCCGTGGGTAACACCATGTCCTATAAAAACGGCGCCACCCCACTCCGGCAACTACCGCGGAAAAGGGAAGGAGAATTTGTCACGAATTTCTCCAAAAACGTGACTGGTGCGGTGAAAATACGAAGTGAAAAAACGTAGATCTGCCTCGGGCCGGGGAGAGAGTGTCGCGGAGGGTCAGGTTTGGGACCAGCGGGGCACGGAGTATGCCTTCTCCAGGAAGGGCGGCCTTGTCCTGAGTGACCCCACCGCTCCCTTCTC
>NW_010423366.1:0-2149 GCF_000710305.1 Buceros rhinoceros silvestris
CATCTGCTGCTGAGTCCAGTCTGGGCTTTCCTCTGTGCCTGACCTGCAGCATCAGTGGTGATGGTGACACAATTGCCATTAGGGTAGTTCGGTTCTATACTGTTTTTAAATGTATTTGTATATACATTATTTTATTATTATTATTATGGTTTCATTAAAGCTTTTTTAGTTTTCTTTTCCAATCCATAAGTCTCTCTCCCTTATTCCTTGTCTCTTCCCCTTAGGGAAAGGAAAGGGGTTAGTAGAGAGTGTCTGTCATTTGTCTAGCGGCCAGCCCAGCCCTAACCCTTGACAGTTGTCTAAGGATAGTCAACAGTTTGTAAAAACCTTAAGGCCCTACCAGGTCCCATGTGCCTCTGGAGCGCTCTGTATTCACCCCTAAAAGACAGCACAGACAGATGGCTGGGCTGAGTCCTGTACAAACTCAGAAAGAAGAGAACAGATTGTAAAATGCGACCGAACATTTCTATCTCCTAGAGGTGGAAAAAGGAGCAGAATACAGAAATGGGAAAATGGAAGCCAAAGCATAAATTAAGTACAAGGTGTCTTTTTAAAGGTACTTTGGTATTAATAGGAAAACCAAGCTAAGGATAAAGGGGAAAGATTCATTAGAATGCATCAAATAGCATTTGATGGCATGTGATGTGATCTATTCCCTAGATACTTTAGCCATCAACAAATGACTGTTGAGCACTGTTTGCAGTCTTTCAGCCATCCATTGGGCTTTAACACACTCTGGAGCACATGTCTAAGTACTTGCAGTCTTTTTTTACATACCTCCTCAGTTCCCTGAAATGACAGACAAACAGGTGTCAAACAGCATGAGAATGAGCACTTCACCAAACATGGAGTGGGCCACCATAGTTTGACTTGAAAGAACCCTGGATATTTGTTTCTTGTTATACATAGAATCTATAGGTGTTGTACAGCTTCCTTTTATTCCATCTTTCCAATAAAAAGAGTTAATTCGATAAACAGTTATTTATTCTGAAGAAGAATGATAATTTTTTTTTTAGACCCTCACAGTTGCTGCTATATTTAGAGCAGCAGGGCTGCCAGCATTGATAGTAGAGCTTTCCCAGCATGAAATATCTAAATATCACTAAATTTCCCAGCAACACTGGATAGTTCATTCACAATTTCTGTGCCATCTTTTGTGATTAGGGACATGCTACCAATTTTCTTCCAATAGTGAGATAGATGTGTACATTTAAAATTGTATTAGTTGGCACTGAGTTCTTAATCCGTTTGTTTCATTTGCATATTTTCTGGTACTTTTTATTTATTTGCTTCTGTAGATGTACCTCAAGCTGAGCTATGGGATACATATATCCAGAAGGAACTTTATTCTAACAGCATTTTTCTACTGTTTTGTATTAATGATATTCCAACTATTGCTGCTCGCTGTAATGTTTAGCACAATTGACAAAAACATCCAGAGGGATAAAATATTAAGATTCGAAGCCTGTAGACGTTCTGAAAAATGGATGAATAGGTAACAATTTTATTCACAACAGGCAGTATCAATTAAATAACAGCTAAGATTCTCTTTTATACAGTATGTTATTGTCTGAGAGGATAGTGGGTGTCTAAAATTGTGAATTATTAGATTTTTTGTCTTACAAGGGATACTGAGTATGAATACAGAAAACATAGACATGTGTGCATCTCTCTATATATACACATATCTATACGGGTGTATATGAACTGCTGGCTTTGTCTCGTGATATGGAGACTGAAGAGGCGCAAGATTAACTTTTTTTAGGAAAGAACTGTACAAAGTGAGGTCTCTGCTCATAAGCAGTTTTTTCTATAAGAAGCACATTGCTATGGAAGTGGGAGGTAAGTTCCATGGTGTTTTCTATGTTTGTAATGGACAATGCTGTTTCCAAATGTGAAAAAAATCACGGAGAAAGCCTAAGACGACCAAGACACATAACTGAGGAAAATATTTGCTGTTCCATCCAGCTCCCAGCCTGGCAGACACCATACTTAAAATAAGGAAATTGTTACGCATTCCCTTTATCAACACTTTCTTTTCTTGCAAACCGAACTACAGGGGGTTGAATCATAATTCAGACTGAGCAAAGAATTGATCATAAAAGAAAATACCCTCCTCTCCTGTCGTGGTTTGAGAAGGGGGGCATTT
>NW_010423367.1:0-876 GCF_000710305.1 Buceros rhinoceros silvestris
CAGCGGCACCGAGGCCCAGGTGGCCCTGGTCAACGAGGTGAAGGCGGCCCTGGGGCGGGCCCTGGCCATGGCCGAGAGCACCGAGAAGCACGCGAGGTGGGGCTGGGGACGGTCCTGGGGGGTTGAGATGTTCTTGAAGGTGTTTGAGATGTTCCTCAAGGTCTTTGAGATGTTTCTCGGGGTGGAGATGGTCCTCAAGGTCTTTGAGATGTTTCTCAGGTGGAGATGGTTCTCAAGGTCCTTGAGATGTTCTGGAAGGTCTTTGAGATGTTCCTCAGGGTCTTTGAGATGTTCCTCAGGACGTTGAGATGTTCCTTGAGGTCTTTGAGATGTTTCTCAGGTGGAGATGGTCCTCAAGGTCCTTGAGATGTTCTTGAAGGTCTTTGAGATGTTTCTCAAGGTCTTTGAGATGTTTCTCAGGACCTTGAGATGTTCCTCAAGGTCTTTGAGATGTTTCTCAGGTGGAGATGGTCCTCAAGGTCCTTGAGATGTTCTTGAAGGTCTTTGAGATGTTTCTCAAGGTCTTTGAGATGTTTCTCAGAGAGTTAAGATGTTCCTCAGGGCACTTGGGATGTTCCTCAGGGCAGTTGGGTTGTTCCTCAAGGTCTTTGAGATATTCCTCAGGGGGTTGAGATGTTCTTCCGAGCTTTGAGATGTTCCTCGAGGGGTCGCTACCTCCTCCCTGGGCGTGTGACCCACCGCACCACCACGTGACCGCCCCCCTCCCATCTCCTCGGCAGGCTGCAAGCCGTCATGTGCATCATCAGCACCATCATGGAGTCCTGCCCGTCCACCTCCAGCTTCTACAGCAGCGCCACCAAGACGCAGCACAACGGCATGAACAACATCATCCGCCTCTTCCTCAAGAAGGGGCTG
>NW_010423368.1:0-624 GCF_000710305.1 Buceros rhinoceros silvestris
GGCCCGTGCCGGCGGGAACACGCGTTTCACTGATCGGCTCAACCCCAAAGCGCAGAGATACGGCACTCGGGAGGCAAGAACCACAGGGCAAGTTCACGGGGTGACCTCACCTCCCAGTCAGCAGGTAATACTTGACTACGTTTTCGAGGATATGATTCCAGTTTCACAACGTTAAACAAGATATTTATTTTCGGTATTTTAAAGCATTTATTCTTCTGGCTGTTTAGTGCACTGTTGGGATTTTAGTATACATCGACAAATGATTCACCTTTTGCTAGTATTTTGCTTTTTACTACACAGGCAGCATTTAAAAGACAAGTTTTCATCTCGGCTTTGCAGCCTGGTTAAAATCCGTGACGCCGGCTTAGCAAACACTGTAACGGGGCGGTGGGGATACCTCTCCCAAACGCAGGGTGCTTTGGGGACCGGCTGCGTGCAGCTCGATGAGGAGAACGTGGTTAGCAAGGAGGGCCGTCCTTCCCACCCTCGTCTCTCCATTTACCCGTCGCGCCAGCTGGGACCTGGAGGCACGCGCTGCCCCCGCCTAAGCCAGACACAAAGCCCGCCTAACTCAAACCTGCAGCGGCACAGGAAACCACTAGGGATCAGGAGATCACCGGGGAT
>NW_010423369.1:0-236 GCF_000710305.1 Buceros rhinoceros silvestris
GGGCTTCCGCGCCGAGGAAGGGGTTTCGGCGCGGTGCCCCACCGACCCCCTTTCACCAGCCGTGCCGACCAGCCCCGGCTGCGGCTCAGGCACCGCACTGAACGCTACGTCACCCCGACAGCCACGGCCGCGCGGGCGGATCTCCGGGCGTCCCGGGAAAGTGAGATCTGATTCGCATCCCCCCGTTTACATCAATCAGTGGCTGTTACTGGAGCCGCCCCGGGCACCAATTGTGA
>NW_010423369.1:328-1428 GCF_000710305.1 Buceros rhinoceros silvestris
AATCAGTGGCTGTTACTGGAGCAGCCCTGGGCACAAATTGTGACGGTAGTGTTGTCTTTCAGCGTTGAAATTTTCGCCTAAAAACTAGTTGAATAGACTCATTTAAATCCAGTATTATCAGTTCTCTTTTTTACATCTGTACCTCTCTATTTTATAGATGATAATTCTGTATATTCTATTTAAAATCCTGGTGCAGAACCAAGAACGCAGAAGACTGAAAAAACAATACCTGGCCTCAAAGAAGCTGTGAAGTTACTGACAAAAGGTTGTACCTAGTGAAATACAGTAAATATGAGTTTGTGATAACAAATTCTGTGCATAATGTGAAATTCAAGTTTGCACATGCACATTAAGAGAATTAAACGCGCTATAAATATTTACAATTCCTAGGCAAGAAGATGCTCCAGTGGTTGGTGGCTCAGCTCCCAGAAGATGCTCCTTTAGCACATATTAAGCTGCATTATTGAAAAGTTTTACTAATATACTAGTTTCAAAAATACATACAACTTCAGACACCATCTGAAATTTGCCCCAAGGCCAAAACACACCATGAGGCCTATGATTACTAAATCCTCCTTTTGAAAGATGAAGTTGTTTATAAGCTTTTGCTGGCCAGCTGGAGAAGCCAGATTTCACGTTCACCAAATACTTGATCCCAGGGAACTGAAAAGGAAACTGGGGTTGTGATGGGACAGTTGGCAGTCTGTGATCCTCAAGTGTCTCGGAAGTTTGAGAATGGGCTCTTCCCATTTTTTCAATTCCCTCTGAGCAGAATCCTGCTTCCATCAGAAAGAAAGCATTTCAAACAGTCTTCCTTGACACTTACTCTCAAAATTAAATAAAATATTAAAATCCTTTTTCTTTTTCCCAGCATACAAAGTAAAGCATCTTCCAAGCACAAGTACAGCATGAGCCCTCTTTTTTTTTTAGGCAAGTTTAGGCATGGTACTACTCCACTACTGATCTTTGCTAGACTGACTAGTGGGTCTCCAAGTGTCTTCCCCTTTAGCATGTAAAAATAACCCCCGTTTTCTTACCCACAGAACATTAAACAACTATATCCTTCCTCACAGCATCTTTTTTTTTTTTTTTTTACAGTT
>NW_010423369.1:1455-3540 GCF_000710305.1 Buceros rhinoceros silvestris
CAAAAGACATTAAACAACTATTTCCTTCCTCCCAGCATCTTTTTTTTTTTTTTTTACAGTTCTATCCTGCCAGCATCTCTTCTTTATTAGCTTCTCCCCGAGAGCAAGTAAATGCTCTTCATTAGTGCATTTGAAATGCCTACCTAATCCAAGTCCTTCAAACTCCAGATTTCCGGCTGAAGGTGCTTTTTAACTACTAACTTTAGTTAGGGGAAAAAAGACAGAGCAGCTGTTTATAACACCACAAGAGGTACATGGAGGTGGGCAGACACTGGCCATGCATAATGCACCCTTGGGAAGAAGATAACATAGCAGAAAAGCAGAAGGGATGTTGAGGAGCAGACATCAACAAGCAGATAACCCAAAAGTACACCCTTGAAGCACCAAAAGAGTTACAGAGATACTGCGGTTCCTTTACTAAAGGCACAAGTGCAAACTATCTTAATACCAAGCGTGGACAAGAAATGTAGGAGAAGGTGATTATGACAAGGAAACAGAGGAAAGGAGAAACGAAAACAAGGAAATCAGCACTGCATCGGCTCTCTTCAAGAATCAGTACAAAAGAACAGCAGAGGCATACAAGGCCAAGAAGATAAAACAGCCAGAGATATCGAGAGCAACAAGACAATGACCTAGATGTACTGTGAGAAAACAACCACCACAAGAACGTGTACACATATAGGTACCGTATGCGTGTATGCTAGATGTGCAAAATAATTCTTATGCTCTACCCTGGCAAGGCCGAAGCTAAGTGCTGCGTCTAGTGAGAAAATGGCAAAGGGCCTGGCCATCCTAACAGTCTCCAAACAGGAACAAGTTGATGTGAATTTGTTTATATGAAATGCAAATAGCTTTAAAGAAAGATAAAATAGAAATACGCAAAGAAATTTTAAAAGTAAGCCAGTGGAGCTCTGAAGAGTGTCTCTGACATTTAAGACTTTTTTCAGGTATAGCTGATCTTGGTCCGAGCAGGAAGCTGGGCTAGATCATCTCCAGGACTTCCTTCCAGACTCGTCTTTCTGCAGTGCAATACTTCTGCATGCCTCTGGGTAGGACAGAAGTGAGAGCCCTGTCCAGGTAAATTAGTAAATGCCAAATCTGTGTGTGAGTTTTAGAGCTGACTGCACATTCTTTGTGTTAAATTTGTAATCTCTTTTCCTTTTTTTGATGCTATGAAGAAAGCAAACTGCTTTCTTTATAAATACAAACCTTTGATCTAAATATCCCCTCTCAGTTTGCAAACTACCTTTTTTCTGAGTCTTCTAATAAATTACGACCAGGGTGTGGTTACCTCTAAGAAGACAAAAGACCAAAATTAATCTTTGCTTCCTTTACCTTTCAAACAAAACACGTCCAGAAACAGACTTTCAAGGAACGAAGACTGTCTGAATTTTCATGTTTGGAGTATTTTTTCTGAATTTCTTGTATCTTACAAATTTTCAATGGACAGTTGAAGCCATAGACTGTTTTGTTCTGAATACTCCTTTTCAATGTAGTCTACTAATTAGGACGGGAAGCCAAGAAACAGGACTCCTAGTACTCATTCTCCTTTCTGCCACTGAACGTTCAGCCCCAGGCCCCACCCTCAAAACAGGACAGCGTTCACAGGAAAAGCACCGACTTCCAGATGCTGACTCCAAGTGGGAATTACACACTTAAACTAAAGACACGCAATAAGACAGCTAGACTTAAAGGAGTAAGAATGCTACATGTCTTTGAAAAACCTAAGTTTAAGTATTTTATTCTTTTATAACAATTGTTATTATTTACAGGGGAGACATGTAAAAATTACCTGCCCCATTTCTGCATGCCCTATCCTCTGCCCATCTGGGAATAAATACTGCACAGTACTCACCGTTCTCGGGGGCGGCGAGTCCACTGGTCAGTAAGAACGCCAGGCATGCAAGCGCCTAACGGCTACCGAGCGCCGGCGTGCTCCGTAGACCGGACGGTGCCTGGAGCGCACCGGGGAACCGCTGCCCTTGCCTGCGCTTACGGCTGGCCCGAGGCAGCGGCAGGGCGGGCGCAGACACCCGCACTTGCGCCTCCCAAACTTTGCCGCTTACAGCGAGCCGGAGCCCCCTC
>NW_010423370.1:0-351 GCF_000710305.1 Buceros rhinoceros silvestris
CCTCGCCTTCCTCCCCCCCACCACCCCCCAGGCTTTGCAGGGCAAGGTTGAAGGAGACGAGGGGGGAAACGGATAAATAAGGGGGAAACAGAGACATCAAAGAAAATGAAAGAGAAAGTCACGAGTGACAAAGTGGGGCGAAATGAGGCGTTAAAAAAATCCGCTGGCGAATCATGGTAAAAAAAAAGGGGGCTTTGCAGGGCAAGGTTGAAGGAGACGAGGGGGGAAACGGATAAATAAGGGGGAAACAGAGACATCAAAGAAAATGAAAGAGAAAGTCACGAGTGACAAAGTGGGGCGAAATGAGGCGTTAAAAAAATCCGCTGGCGAATCATGGTAAAAAAAAAGGGG
>NW_010423371.1:0-288 GCF_000710305.1 Buceros rhinoceros silvestris
GCGGGCAGGAGTCGTCCGACAGCACCAACACCACCATCGAGGACGAGGACACCAAAGGTGACGGGGGCGTGGGGGCGTGGCACCGGGGTGCACGGGGAGGGTGCTGGGGTGCAGCTGGAATGCAGCTGGATGGCACTGGGGTGTCACTGGGATGCAGCTGGATGGCACTGGGATGCACTGGGATGCAGCTGGAATGCAGCTGGATGGCACTGGGATGCAGTGACGTGGCACTGGGATGCACTGGAATGTGATTTGATGGCACTGGGATGAGCTGGAGTGGCACCAGGC
>NW_010423371.1:346-2172 GCF_000710305.1 Buceros rhinoceros silvestris
GCACTGGGGTGTCACTGGGATGCAGCTGGAATGCAGCTGGATGGCACTGGGATGCAGTGACGTGGCACTGGGATGCACTGGAATGTGATTTGATGGCACTGGGATGAGCTGGAGTGGCACCAGGATGGTGTACTGGGATGGCACTGGGATGACTGGGGTGCACTGGGCTGCCCTGAGCTATCACTGGGATGTACTGGGAGGGTGTTGGAATGTACTGGGATGGAGCTGGGATGCACTAGGAAGAAGCTCAGTTGTGCTGGGATGACACTGGGATGACACTGGGATGCACTGGGTTGGCACTTGGGGGGGTGCTGGAATGCACTGGGATGGAGCTGGGTTGTGCTGGGATGGCACCAGGATGCACTGGGGTGCACTGAGACATCACTGGGATGTGCTGGGATGTCACTGGGATGCACTGGGTTGGCACTTGGGGGGGTGCTGGAATGCACTGGGATGGAGCTGGGTTGTGCTGGGATGGCACCAGGATGCACTGGGGTGCACTGAGACATCACTGGGATGTGCTGGGATGTCACTGGGATGCACTGGGATGGCTCCAGGATGCACTGGGTGCACTGGGATGGACTGGAATGCATTGAAATGGCACTGGGATGCACCTACATGGACTGGGATGGCACTGGAATGCACTGGGATGCACTGGGATGCATTGAGCTGCTCTGCATTACACTGGGATGCACTGGAATGGCAGTGGGATGGACTGGGATGGCACTGGGGCGATGCTGGGACACAGTGGGATGGTACCAAGAATAACTGAGATGTACTGGGTAGAACTGGGCTGTACTGGGATGCACTGGGATGGCAGTAGGACACAGGAGATTTGACGCTGAGGTGCAGTGAGATGTCACTGGGACACACCGGGACAAACTGGAGGGTACTGGGAGGAATACTGGGATGGAACTGGGCTGTGTTGGAATGGCACTGGGATGCACTAGGAAGGCACTGGGATGCACTGGGGCGGTGTTGAGCTCTACTGGGACTCACTGGGACGCATCAGAATGGCACTGGGACTCCCGAGGGTGACACGGGCATGGACTGGGATGCACTGGGACACAATGGGATGATACCGAGATGAATTGAGATGCCCTGGAACGGCAGTGGGAGGCACTGGGTGAAACCGGGGTGTACTGGGATGCACTAGAATGGTACTGGGATGCACTGGGAAGCAGTAGACTAGTACTGCAGTGCGCTGGCGTGGCACTGGGATGCACTGGGACAAACTGGAGTGTCATGACATGCTCTGGGATGGAACTGGGCTGTGCTGGGATGCACTGGAGTGGCACTGGGATGCAGTAGGATGGCACTGGGAGACACTGGGATTCAACAGCGTGACACTGGGGTGAACTGGAACGTACTGGAAGGGCACTGGGCACACTGGGTTGCACGGAAATGCACTGGGATGGCCCTGGTGCAAACTGGGATGTGTGGGGCTGTCCTGGAACGGTGCTGGAACACTCTGGGATGCACTGGAACAGCACTGGGATGCACTGGGATGGGCGTGTACAGAACTGGGATCTATTGTAATACACGGGGATGGCCCTGAGCCTCAGTGGGCTGGCACTGGGTGGCACTGGGTGGCACTGGGATGGCTCTCAGCCTCAGTGGGATGGCACGGGGTGGCACTGGGATGTGCTGGGCTGCACTGAGATCACACTGGGACTTACCGGAGCAACACTGGGATGCACCAGGGCAGCACCGGGCCGTGCCGAGCTGGCACTGGGAGGGCTCCGGGCAGCACTGGGCCGTACTGGGCGGGCACTGGGGGGACGCTGACACTGGTGCGGCAGAGCTGCGGGCACTGGGCACGGGGC
>NW_010423372.1:0-234 GCF_000710305.1 Buceros rhinoceros silvestris
TCGAGGCCAGGGTAAAAGTTCCTGGGAATTGACCGTGCAGCCATATGGATTTGTTCCCCAGCTTAAAAAACACAAAACCCCAAAGACAACCCCAGCCCCAGCTTCCCACCCCCTTCCTCCCTCCCCTCGGCTCAGAGAAAGCTGCTTGCTCTCCAGCCATGGTCACTGGTTTCAATTATCTCCGTGATTAACTTTCTTCGTTTTACAGGCGGGTCCTGCCAAGCGCCGACCTTT
>NW_010423372.1:527-1905 GCF_000710305.1 Buceros rhinoceros silvestris
AAAAACTAAAGGGAAGGGGAGAGGGAGGAGGAAGAGGATGGATGCTGAAAGAAGTCAGGAAAGGTTTGGAAATGTGGGATTTGAGGAGGGAAGGAGCAGGGAAAAGAGGAGCCGGTGCTGCAAACAGCTGCCTGCTTGAAAGAAGGAAGGGGTGAACGTCAGAGAAGAGACAGGGAGGGAGCAGCAGGTGATGGGCTTTACCTCGCTGCTCCCACCCACGCTCAGCCCCAGGGATTCAGCTGTGTGCACCCACCAGCTGCACCCAGGGGTGCTGCCCCAGGGCATCTCCCCCACAACAGCCGTACCCAGCGCCCGTGGGAACCCGGCTCCAGCACAACGTGGTGGGCTGTGATGGCCACATCCAGCACAGCTCTGCACTGACGCCCTTCTCCATCCCTCCCTCGAGCCTCCTGTCCCTTCCACCAGCTCCAGGCATTGCTGAGGACCTTTTGGCCCCTCCATGCCTGAGATCTGCAAAGCCCAGAGATCGCAGGGAGGCCACCAGTCCCCATAGTGGAGGGGTCACCTCCAGCCTGGGCCCTTCCTCAGGTCCCCCACTCTCTGCAGCAGTGGGAGAGGAGCAAAGAGGGTCCACTACCCCCATCATCACCCTCCAGGACCCTCGGGGGAAGCTGTGCAATGCCGCAGCCCACCTCACCCCAGCCATAAACCCTGCCCCAATTTCCCGCAGGCGCAAGAAGCTGATTTGATTCTAATTTCCTTCTCTTAACTCAGGATTGAGCCTTTAATCCCCTCCAGCAAGCAGGCCTTGACCATATCACCTCCTCCCTCTCCCCTTTTCCTTCTCGTCCCCCCACCAGCCTCCTGTCCGGGCTGGGCAGCAAGCAGGGCCAGCTGGGCTTCATCACCAGCCCCGAGGAGTGTCCCCTACCAGCCCCGAGGAGTGTCCCCTACCAGCCCCGAGGAGCTCCCCTACCAGCCCTGAGGAGCTCCCCTACCAGCCCGGTGGTTACAGGACCCTTCCCGTCCTGCTCGGCCAAAGCGGGGGATGGTCGAAGCTCAGATTGCTGCAAAACCTGACATGGGTCCTGGGTCCTCTCCCTGTGCCAGAGAAGGATGGAGAAACCAAGAGGCAAAGCTCCACCTTTAAGGGGGACAGAAGGTCCCGCAGGAGAGAGTGGACTGAGCTGGGGGACACCCTGTGGCATGGAAACTTGCTGCAGGCTTGGCAGCTCCGTGTCTTTTTGGCCAAAACAAGTAGCAGGAGGTTAAATTGCAGCCTGGGGAATTCCAGCTGGAGCGGAATGGGCTGGGAGGAACCGGCGGCTGGGTGTCCAGCGCTGCGGCTTTGCCAAGACCAGCCTGGCCACCGGGGTGGGTGATGGGGCGGGGGTCCCTGGTGTGCCCCTGCCGGGTT
>NW_010423372.1:2018-4178 GCF_000710305.1 Buceros rhinoceros silvestris
CGTGTTTTACTGGGCTCTGCAGCCACCTCCTCCGCAGTGAAAGTGGCATGGGGGTGAGGTGGACCCCCCCACCGTTCCCACACCCATCTGGGTGTCAGGGCCAAGCCGGATGCCGGGGCTGCATGCAGACAATTAGCATCATGAAGGGTGCCAGAAAGCCTTCACGAGGGTCTGTAGGCTTCTGCCAAGATTTCCTGCTCATCCCCATCGCCCCCCCAGGCCCTCCACTCCCCGCAGTGAAAGTGGCATGGGGGTGAGGTGGACCCCCCCACCGTTCCCACACCCATCTGGGTGTCAGGGCCAAGCCGGATGCCGGGGCTGCATGCAGACAATTAGCATCATGAAGGGTGCCAGAAAGCCTTCACGAGGGTCTGTAGGCTTCTGCCAAGATTTCCTGCTCATCCCCATCGCCCCCCCAGGCCCTCCACTCCCTGAGGACCCATCACCCCCACGCTGCTGGGCTCAGCCTCTGCTGCGGAGCCAATGCAAAGCCCGAGTGATGGGTTGAGCGGGAAAACACCCATGTGGGAGAAAAACGGATGTGAGGAAAACACAGAGCGTTTGGCTCTGAACTCTGGGGAGAGAAACCAAGCTCGAGCTGGGGGAGTAGCAAAGGCTGAACCCTGAGATCAGGAGTCTTGGCTTGGAGGAACCAGAGGGTTGAAGCTGCAGAGCATCAGAACAAACCCAGGGCAAGGCAGTATGTGCTTCCTTCACACCCCCTCACCGCCGTCCTCAGGGGTTACAGATCTTGCGGGGCTTTGCGGGAGGAGCAGAGACGTTTTGGACCCCAGGAGGGGGATGCAAGAGGAAGGGGAAGGGGCGGCGAGGGGGGTTCACCAGCCTTTCCACACCTCCCTGCTGAAACCCCAGCCTGGGCAGCTGTAATCACCCTCTTTGTCCGGATGAAAAGCGGGACGGTCGGGTTACCAAATTGCACCCATGTCGCCCCCTCCTTCCCGCTCCATCCTGCTCCGGCTGCCCCCGCTGCCGGCTACGGTTACCCCACGGACAAAGGTGCTGGCAGCAGGGGCTGGGGGTCCCCAGATGGGGACACAGCCTGTCCCATGGTGCTTTCATCTCCCCACCGCCGGTGGAGCAGAGATAACCCCTGCCCCGAGCAGACTGCGGGGTGAGATAAGATCTGAGCCAGCAGGTAGACAAGGCTCAGCCCTTCAGCCCCCCAAACCAGGGGGTTTCTGCAGCACCTTCTGCCTCTGCAGCTCAAGCCGCTCCCTCCCGTTGCTGTACGGGGCAGAGCTGGCTCCAGCAACCCAGCAGCCGTTCCCTATTGCTTGGGCTTTGCACAGCTTTTCCCCACGCCGAGCTGCCCCTTGGATGCAGGGGATGAAACGGGAACTCCTTTGGGATGTTACATCCCACATCGGGCTTGGTGGCTTTGCCAGGCAGCTCAGACCTGGGCAATGCCGGCAGTGGGAGCGCCCTGGGAAACCAGGCTGCATCCCAGAGCCTCTGCTCTGGTTAAATACAGGTGCCCGGAGCCCTGAGCTCTGCCTACCCCTCCTGGTCCCCACAGCGCCTGGGAAACCTCTGCTGAGCACAAGAAACAAGCCCAAAAGTGATGCTGGGCTCTCACACCAGCAGCCCAGGGCCAGCACTCTGCCAGGGCAGGATGAAAAGCATCCCTCGGCCACAACGGCGTTCTTGGCTTTCAGGCAAGCTTGTTTCTTGACACAGCAGGCTCAGAACAGAGGCTGGGGAAGGAAAAACCCCACTGATCCAACCAAGCGCTGCTCACTCTGACATCTGGAGCCTTGGCGCTGGTAACGCTGCCTTTTCCTCATGTTTGTCTGCGATGAGGGATCTGGAAAGCCAGGCGTTCCCGCGCTGTCCCCACCGGCCCCTTCAGCGGCAGAGGACTGGGAGTCGCCTCAGACCCCTGCATGGCTGTGGGCATCTACGTCGCTCCAGGCAAGGTGGGTTTTGGTGCTCCCAGCCTCAGCCCGCTTGGGGCCGGGGTCGTGCAGGGGGGATTAGTGCGCAGAAAGCATCTTGCTCTGCTTTGAATGAAACCAGGGGTACGGGGAGAGAGCAGAGGCCAGCTCCCAGCAGCGGGCAGCTTTTCATCAGAGACCTGACAGCCCACTGACACCGTGACTTTGTTCCGAAGAGAGACCTGTCCCTTCTTTGAAGTCACTG
>NW_010423373.1:0-3092 GCF_000710305.1 Buceros rhinoceros silvestris
GGCTGTGCGGGCGGAGCGGTGGCCGTGGCAGAAAATGGTAAAGCTTACTGAGTAATTAAGTCTCCCTGGTTAATTAAACCTTGCAGAGAGAGGGGAGGGCTGTAGCCATCCCTTCACGCGTCACTGGAGAGCCCGGGCGCGGACGCCTTCGCTGTTGGACACGACACGACACGACACGACACGACACGGTATCATCTTGCCGGGGCAGGAGGCAAAGGGGACCTGTTCCAGAGCCTGCCTGGTTGTTAGGGAAACGGCGCTGCTACTTTTGGCATGACGTTTGGCCGCATCACTGGGTTTCCTAAGCGAGCTGAACCTTCACAACTTGAGCAGTTCCTCCGTGAATAAAGCACAGGGGGCATTTTTGCACATCTCCCTCAGGCAAGATCCTCTTCGAAATGAAGGAGGGATTTGCATAGTAACTGTGAGAAGAAAGAATCATGTCAGAAACTTAAGAATGTGAGGTCAGATCTCAGGCTGATGGTTTTGGAAGCACACAGCAAACACATGAAAGGGTAAAAGAGAGGTTCAACAGCTGCTAATAACACAGGGTCACATCTTTTATACACCGGTTTAGTGGCTGTGGCCTCCTTCAATCAGAAAGGCAAGTTCTGAGGTCCACACCTCCTAAAAACCAGCACCACTCTTTCGGTTTTTATTAAGGGAAAAAAATAATCACATCTTGCAAAATGAAAGGCAGAGCCAAATAATATGAGATCGATATTCTCATTCCCTTCTTTAGAAAGTGAAATAAAAAAAACCCTTCTAAAGTACATTTACCAAACTTCAAGAGTGCTAATGTAATGAGGAAAAGATTTCGCAGTCTGTTTTCCTGCCCTGTGGCAGATAGATAAAGAGCCATAAACAGAACGATCAAAACATACAAAACTGATCTTTCTCAGTACTCTCAAGCATGTAGAAAAACCTACACCCTCTTTTTATTAATATTCCTGGAATTATGGAGTTGGTGTGAGGAAAAGGCAAGATAAGCTTGTTTTCCATTTCTGGTGTTCCACGACAGTGCATGCCCCTGTTGAGTCACCTCATTTCGCTCCATGGTTGGACAGTCCTCTTCAGTCTTTATTATTTAGGAGCCAGGAAGGATTTTCTTACCTTTAAGGATATCCTTCCACTCACAAAAAGGCTTTCTACTGGTCCTTTAAAAGAACCATAGCTAAAAGTGAGTACTGGAAAAAGAAGAATCTTTCTCTCCAAAAATGAAGCCAAAATAGTTTCCTTGCGAAGTCCTACAACCATCCTGCATGGTTTCCTACACCTGTAGTTCCTGTGAGTGTCACTCCCCAAAGAATCACTGATAGCAGGATAAGGACATCAGCCATCCGCACCACAGCAGCACACACATGTAGCCACTCTGCCGAGTTCATACTGTTTTCATCATCCCTGGGAGTGATGGGGATGTTTCCTAACTAAACAATGTTTTCTGTTAAAATGGTGTTTCCTCAAACTGGGAACCGCTGGACTTTTAGAGACTCACAGGTTATGCATATGTGATTTGGATAGCGAGTACAGGTGTCTGATAGGAACAGTGCAAATAGGAACAGTGCAAAGCCCCTGGAAACTACTGTGTCGAGTAGAGTGCTGCATGCTGACCCATACCTCCATAGGTGCGAAACGGGGACCTCAGCCCTTCTACTAGAACTCAGAAATCTCTTCTATACAACAATAGTTACACAGTAATTGTATATCATTGGCAAGAAAAAAACCAATTACCTCAAATAATGTCATGGCAGCATTTGCTTCTAATTTCTGTTTCTGTGTATGGCAAAAATAATAATCATCTTGTTACCAGCTGTTTATGCATGAATCATGTTAACTGAACTGGCATACACACAACTGGGGGATAAAATACACAAAAGATGACTGATAAAGATAACGGGTGATTAAACACATCAGCTGACGTGATGGAAATGACATTTCAGATTCCTGTGGGGAACTTACAGGGAAGCACAGAACTGGGAAGAGCTAAAACGGTCGCTCAAATCCAAGGTCCAAAAAGTTTGGGGTCTGAAAGTAGGGAAATTGAATGACCAAAGAGAAACCTACTGCGGGCAACCTGCGACAGGGTTCAGTCACCCTCTGTGACAATGATCCGTTTCCTGCTGTTCAGAGGGAATCTCCTGTCTTTCGAGTTTTGCCCATTGCGCCTTGTCCTGTCACTGGATGTTACTGAAAGGAACCTGGCTCTATCCTCTTTGCCCTCTCCCTTCAGGTGTTTACAGATACTGATGAGATCCTCCTGACCCTTCTCTTCTCCAGGCTGAACAATCCCAGCTCACTCAGCCTTTCCTCATAGGAGAGGTGCTCCAGTCCCATAATCATCTTCATGGCCCTTAACTGGAAGGGCCAGTATGTCTGTGTCTCTCTTCTACTGGGAAGTCCACAACTTGAGGCAGCATTCCAGGTGTGGCCTCATCAGTGCTGAGCAGAGCAGCGGAATCCCCCCCTTGACCCGCTGGCAATGCTTAGTTTAATGCAGCCCAGGACACCCTTTCCCTTCTTTGTTGTAAGGGCAAATGCACCAAACCTGGAGGTAACTTGATGTTGTAGGACTGGTCAGCAAGGAGGGGGGCCTGTGTTTAAATATGGGTTAGAGGGAACATTCAGCAGGTACGCAGAGTGCTGACCTGTAGGGCACCAATGGGGCTGGCTTTACAGTGACTCAGCCACAAAACCCGGCATTCGTCTGCGCGTACGGCATACATTTTAAAGCCCATTTAGTCGTTTGTTTATCTGAAGGATGAATAGCCCCAGAGCCCAGCGCCTGGCTGAACAGCCTTCATCTATCTCAGCTGCATATGCTGATTTTGTGTCTGACACCAGACAGACAGGAGAACTCGGGGTACTTCGGGGTGCCCAAGAATCTTCTTTTACAAGGTCAAATCACATTCATAACCAACTTTAGCTTAAATTAGTTCGCAGGGGAAAGCAGATATTAAGTAGTTGTCACCAGTTTGGCTGAGGCAGGGCCAAACCACGGGACAAACTGTCTCTCTAATTCTCCATTCTCCATTCGAGGAGAAAAGGGTTAAGAGAGAGTTAAAAGGGAAAAGATAAAAAGTGGGCGAGGCCTC
>NW_010423374.1:0-18769 GCF_000710305.1 Buceros rhinoceros silvestris
GCTGCAGCGGACGGAGGCCTGCCGAGATGCGGCGGTGCCCGGAGCGGCCCCGCAGGCGCTCGGCTCTGGCTGGCCTTTCGCCGGGGATTCCCGCCTTGGGCCGTGGATCGGTCGGGGTATTCGTGACTGAGTCCCGGCAGATTGCAGTGGTAGAGCGGAAAGCGTCCAGATATTGTGCGGTTATGGTGTATTTCATGCTGTTACGATCCCTCTGTGCTTTAAGAATGAGCCTTACACCGTTTGGGTTTGCTTTTCAGTTCTTTGTTTTCCCTTTTCTCTTTTTAGGGTTGGTAAAGTTTCAGCCATCCCTCTGGCCTTGGGATTCAGTAAGGAACAACTTAAGAAGCGCCTTGACTGAGATGTGTGTGTTGTATGATGTTCTTAGCATTGTCAAGGATAAAAAGTTCATGACTCTAGATCCAGTTGTGCAGGATCCCCTTCCTCCCAAACAGGTATATTGTACCTAGTTGTCTAGTTTGTATGGTTTGATAATAAAGATTTTATTTTCTGGATCGTTTCATGTTCGATACACACAAGATTTAGTAAAACGTTCCTTGCAATGTGCTGGTGGAATCTTTTATGGGTCGGGGTAAGGCTCGAATGGGAGGGGAGACCAATTTCAAAGGTCTCTGCTGAAGCTGTAAGTCAGAATGCTACTTGTGGCTGTATAATGCTGGTGTGGAAGTAATCCTAAATAGGTTACTGAACATCCAGCAAAACCAAGTTATCAGTCTCTGTCAGTTTCTACTAATAATATTTCTTTGAGAATTAAGGTGCAAGTAGCTTTTTCCTTTTTTTTTTTTCTGTTACTAGAACCCTCAGTTTTTACAGTTGATTTCAAAAAAGAAGTCATTAGCTGGAGCAGCTCAAATTCTGTTGAAAGGTGCAGAAAGATTATCCAAATCGGTTGCAGAGAACCAGGAAAATAAGCGACAAAGAGATTTCAACTCTGAACTGCTAAGACTGAGACAACACTGGAAGCTGAGAAAAGTGGGAGACAAAATTCTTGGTGATCTGAGCTACAGAAGTGCAGGTAAACAGTAGGGTCTTTTGTTTTTCTCAGGAATGAATATCTGTGTTTTATGATTTTTGTTTTGTAACTGGAAAAACAATATTTGTAATAATAACTAATATAATTTGATAAAAGTTTATTGTAATTGTGAGACAGGGTTATTAAAGGAGGAAACTTGTTTTGTTATTAGGAAAAATACCATGCCACCCTCAACTTAGAAGGTGGTTTTAAAGGCTAACTGAAGGATTCTAAAGATCTGTAAGATCTTTAGATCTAAAGATTGCTTTATGGAAGCAGTGCTGCATTGATAATGTAGTTGGTCAGTTGACAAGCAGACTTTGTAAATCTTCGGCTTTTATCTACATTTGGTCTGTAAAGCATTTTAAAAAACCTGAGGAATATGCTGCGTTTTCCTCTGAGCAAAGCTCACAGAATCATAGAATATCTCAGGTTGGAAGGGGCTTGTAAGGATCATCACGTCTCACTCCCTGCTCCTCAGAGGACTACCTACATCTAAACCATATGACTGAAGAGCATCCACAAAGATAGGTTATACCAAGTATTCCTACGCTTATGATGAGAGTGTGCGTTACGTCATGGGTGACAGTAAGAGAGGAGACCCAGCCCAGAGTTCTGGAGCCAGTTCTGGAGTGAAAAGTGAATACAGAACCTCATGAAACTTAGGGTGTAGATACAAAGCAGGCGTCTGAACTGGTTACGTGGGGCTCCTCCGTCATCGGCGAAGGAGGAGAAGGACAAATTTAGGGTTATTCATGCTGAAGAAGCTGTAGATGTAACCCAGGATATGTCTTTTTTTTTTTTTTTTTAAGAGTATTCTAAACTAGATGAACTGTAAAAGGGATGCAGGTAGGGCAGATGTAGGCATCTGTTTTTATCAGTCCCACCTGTATGACTGGCTGTACAGTTGTTTTTTACAGACAGAACTTTGTCATAGTTTTAAGACTCCAAACAGCAGCAGCACTCCTTTAAATGAGTAAGGGTGCTGCTGCGCCTTAAGCCACTTGCTTACAAAACCTCAGGCAGTTACTTTCTCTGATTTTAACAAAATACCTTTTTTTTCCTCCTCCTCTACATCTATGGACACCATTTTGAAACACTGTTAGTTTTGTCCCATAATTATTAAATACTACATGCAAAATTACTGTAAAATCTAACACATCACACACTGGAAGACTGAGACTCTGATGTGCAAAAACGAGCTTTCAGATTTACCTGGGTTTTTTTTAGGAAGTCATTAAGAAATTTGAATCAAGCTCAGCCACGGAGGTTTGGCGGCTTAGAAATACCTGTTTTGGGAGAGTATGTATGAACTTCATCGTTTGCAGAAGATTATATATATATGTATGTATGTACGTATAGTGTGTATGTCTTTGTCTGTCCTTTCTTAGGCTCTCTTTTTCCTCATCATGGCACATTTGAGGTGATAAAGAACACTGACATTGACCTGGATAAAAAGATACCTGAGGATTACTGTCCATTGGATGTGCAAATCCCAAGTGATTTAGAGGGATCTGCCTATATCAAGGTTTGCCAGAGAAACATCACTAACGTAGCGTGGGTATTGTTTTGGTATTTATATGCTTGCAATAAAGAAGAAACATCAACTAACATTCTCTTTTGCTTAGGTTTCTATTCAGAAACAAGCTCCAGACATTGGTGACATTGGGACAGTCAATCTCTTTAAAAGACCCATGCCAAAAACAAAACCAGGTACAGCCAGCTATACGTTGTTTTTTGAGCGTGTTCTCAAGACATGGGTTTGCATATGATGTTTGAAAATTTTAGCACGTAGCTTGAAAGAAGAGTGAATGAGAATATTCAAACTGAAATTTTTCTGTGTAGGTGCTGCTTGGGCTTTGGAAACGTGATGCTTTCGAAGCATACTCCTTCAGTTCTTCATATGTGTTTACTCAGTTCCAGAAACAAAATTGCTAGGGTTGTATTTTAAGTGTTCTGGAGCACCTTTAGTTAGTCACTAAGAGTTTGAGCACATAACTGAAAGCAAACCAAGGTGGTGTGTTTCAGCCAGTTACATCCCATTAGTTCAGCTGAACTCAGTGACTGACTGTTCACTCTTAACTTTGCCCAAAATGAATCCTTCTGTTTGTGGCTTGGTTGTTTTCACTGGATCTGAAGCTGTGCTGCCAGTATATGCATTGATTACCAACAGGTCACCTGGCAGATAATAGCTTGATTCATTTGATATGTGGCAGTATGCGAAGCTGTAAACCTTTGTGCCATCCTTTACTCTTCAGGATTAAAAAACACTGGCAGGATTTTATTCCACAGTGGTCTGTCACACAGACGCTTGTGCTGGCTTGAGTGTCGTAGGCAGGATGCTGTACTGTGTAGGTGCTTCAGGGTACGGTATAGAGCCTGCCTGCTTACTCAGAATCTTCCAAGAATTTTGGAACTATAAATTCTGTGAAAGCTCATACATGAACTTTATATTGAACCACGAAATAATATTGAGTGAATTTAATAAAGCTAGAAGTGTCACTGAAAGAAAATCGCAACTTAAGAAGCAGAGGTTGGTAAGCAGGGTTCCCAGAAGCCCTGGGAATGTAATGGAGGGAGTTCAGGAGGGAGCTGCATTTCACAGTATACCTGTATGTAAAATCGAAGCGAAGTGTATTAGTGTTATTTTAAAGAGCTCGCTCAACAGACAGAATTCTGAAAATACTCAGCTTGGGTAGGAGATGCTGACTGCCTCATCTTAGTGAATTACTCACAGCACAGTATCTGGTACCTAAACAAAAAGGAGGCTTCTCTTTACTCTTTCTTCTACAAATATCGTTTTATATTTTTCAGGTTCTCCACACTGGCAGACGAAGTTGGAGACTGCACAAAATGTTCTCTTGTGTAAAGAAATTTTTGCCCAGCTGTCACGAGAAGCTGTTCAAATTAAATCACAAATTCCTCACATTGTTGTGAAAAATCAGATAATCTCCCAGCCTTTCCCAGGTAGGAAACTCTTTAAGCCTTCTTAACCTATGATTATTTGCTTAAACATGAACTGAAATTCTGATGAATGTGACTTTTTTTAATACTCCGTTCTTGGAAAAAAAATCTTGTTTTCAAAAGTTTTGAAAACCAGTTTCCCAGAGTTTTAATTTTGTGCGTCAATTATAGTAACATCCAACCAGCGCACTTAAGCTTCTAATTTACACATATTTTATTGTGTGGATTTTGGATTGGTTTTCTTCGTGTTTTTTGACAGTAGCACTCAAAGCTGTCAACTGTAATGCCGTGTGCACGTTGCAGTTCGGAGCTCTGCCTAAGTCACTGCTCCCAGAGTGCACGTGGGTGAAATTTAAGACTCGAGTTAACAGATCTTCCAGAGAAGAACGGAGGCTAATACTCTTCAGTGAGGGTAATTAAACAGCGTGAAGATGGCCCAGAGTCGGCTGGTGAATCCCCTCTTCTTACAAGGGGCACACGACTGATTAGATCGTGTGAAGAATATGTTTCTGGATTGTTTAAAATGTGGATGATGGTAAATCATTCCTTCTTTGGGGAAGGAATGGGGTCCTGGGGACTCCCGTTTTCTGTGGGACTGAGTCACAGGAATTGGTGTGAGTTGTACCCATGAGTTAATAGCTGGCCTCTGAACACTTCAGGGAGTGATTAGCAGTCTTACTTGCCCTTGGTGCTGTGCTCTCCAACATCATTCTTTGATTCTCCTCTGATATGGCGAATCCTGCTTGTAAAACCTCTAAAACGTGAAGAACAGCAGTTCTCAATAGCCACCTTGGAAATTGTCGGTGTCCTCATGTTTTTCTTTTTTAAATTGGTTTTGTGCAGGTTTGCAGTTGTCTATTTCTCTGTGTCACTCTTCCAATGACAAAAAATCACAGAAGTCTGCTTCTGAAAAACAGAACCCAGAAGATCATCTCTATGTTCTGGAACATAATTTGCATCAGCTTATCAGAGAGGTAATGCCTTTATGCCGAGTACTGAGGAGTTCCTGGGCTTTTGTTCAGTCCGTAGGTAGTGTGTGGCGCTGCTGGAACAGCGGAGTGCCACTAGAGGCCAGCCGCTTCCTGTCCGTTAGCGTAAGGCGACCTACCGCGCCTTTCTGGTGTCTGTAGGTGGGTAGGGAGTTCCAGTTAAAGCCTCCGTGGAATGCTAGTTCTTTACTTATCCTCAGGCCCGGCTGCTCACTTCACAAAAGCCGTGCAAGGTTTTTCCAGTACAGCTCATCAGTCCCCTGTTTTTCTTTGTGTCTAATTAGTGCTTGGCAAGTATTTTAAATGAGCATCTGTTCAGACCATACTCCCAGGAGGAAAGAACAATCAATTACCATATGAACTTCACTTCTTTTGAGGTCCACTTCTCTCCTTCAGTGTTCTTGTGTAGTCTAGCAGAAGGACCTGGGGTAGAAGGTTGCAGCTGCCTCCATCCAGGAAAGGAGCACAATTACAGATACCGAAGCAGTTGTGAAACTGTGTTCCAGAGAGTTCGTCTCCTTAGAGCATGGCTGTGGAAGTCATGCACTTGTGTGGAATAGTGCAGTGTTCTAAACACTGAACTGGGTTTCGTGAAGCTTTAGCGCAGTGTCCAGCTCTGTTGTGAATTTCCTTTCTTGACTTTGAACAGGTGCCAAATCCTTTTGTACCTCAATTTTTTTATCTCTGAAG
Source organism: Buceros rhinoceros silvestris (assembly GCF_000710305.1). Lineage (NCBI taxonomy): Eukaryota > Metazoa > Chordata > Aves > Bucerotiformes > Bucerotidae > Buceros > Buceros rhinoceros. The sequence goes on from NW_010423374.1 coordinate 5,674, forward strand.
TACTTTTTACCATTCTGCCTGTCTCCAGGGATGTATACAAGATTAGGAGCTACTGCTATACTACCAAATTTTTGTTAGCTAGCATCTTTTTATAAAATTAACTTTACATAAGGTTTTAAAGCCCTGCATAAACAGGGAAGGCAAAGTAGGAGTGTAGTGCTGGCTTTAAAGTGCTGGCAAGTTTATAAAGTTGCACTTTTCGGAAGTACGTACACTTAAACCTGATGTGAAGCAGCATATTGTGTACGAGTATTATTTCTTGCAGATATGTTATTTGATTGCTTCCTTGTGTAACATCTGCTCTTTGTCGCAGTGTCACAAGCAAACCCTGAGTTCAACAGTAATGCCACATCCAGCTAGTGCACCTTTTGGCCATAAGAGAATGAGGCTTGCAGGACCCCAGGCTTTTGATAAAAATGATATCAGTTCTTTACAGTCGAATGAAGGACTTCTGGAAAAGATAATAAAGCAGGCAAAACACATCTTTTTGAGACGCAGGTAGGTCACAAGCTATTCTTGTTAAAGTGACAATAAAATGTGCCATTATGTGGAATGCAATTGATCTTTTTTTGGTGTTCTTAAAACTAGCAGCTTTTTCCTTCACTGTTAAAATAGTCTTTATTTTTAAGTACTAAGAAACAGTAACGTATCATGAAATATGAGCAAACAACACTCAAGTAAAAAAGAAGTCAGATTTCTTCAAGATCTCTGTGACAGTTCTGTCATAGGCTGCTGGTAGTTGTCCCTACAGTTCTTAAACTGCATAAATCTTCTGTAGTATTCTTTGCTGCGCAGTAGTTTACAGCTAAGTAATACCACTTCAGTACTGCTGCAGAATATATGTGAAATGTACAGAGTAAACAGCAGCAGAATGTTAGCAGCAGAGTGGTGCTGAAACAGAACTTTGATCCACGTGGTTGTGTTAAATTTGCCTTTTTTTTCCCCCTCTGGTGTGCCACAAAAAATAACCCCCAAACTAATAATCTACTCATTTCCTTTTAACAAGATAACAGCACAACTCTAGATTATTGCACGTGGAATATGTCTTTATCTTCTAGAACTGCTCGAACCATTGACAGTCTGGCTAGTCGTATTGAGGATCCTCAGATTCAGGCCCACTGGTCCAATATAAATGATGTTTATGAATCCAGTGTTAAAGTTCTAATAACTTCTCAAGGATACGAACAGATATGCAAGTAAGTGTGAAAACACATGTATCTTTCTAGTTGTAGAAGCATGCAGCAACGGCAGAGTGTATTCAAGCTGAGTTTTACAGGTTTAGATTATCTTCATACAGACAAGCAGGAGCCCATCATTTGTGTGTTTGTTTTCCTGAGTTGTGAGGGGAACAGCCACCCTAGGAAAACTCTTCACCCACTTTACACTTTAATTAAGAAACTTAGTAAGCTGTAAACTAGCACAGTTTCCTTTCAGACAAGGAATTGAAGATCAGAGTGGACCTTTAAGGGGAGAATTACTTTGGATGGAGATGGCTGAATATGAAGTATCATCGTATGTTCTGGATTCTAAACTTCCAGTCTGGCCGTGTGCTCTAGTCAGTGCTCAGTCTTGGCTTGGTTGCATAGGTACTGAGACGTGGAACTTACCTAATTCCTGCTATTAGCTGTGCACATTGTCATCAAGTAAGAGATTCCATGTTCCAGAAATTAACGCCTGCATGCTGACCAGCAGCCAATTAACTGGTGTGTTGGTAGTGGATGACCCAGTTGTTTTTTTCATTTTGAGCCGTCCTCTGGCTGTGTCTGCAGTGTGGAGCAGGCCACGGTCTTCGGTGCAATTTGCGGTCTCAGTTCCAGAGTACTTCTGCTGCTCAAGTCTTGGCTATAGGATAGGACAGGCCCCGAGTACACACCATTTCCCCCTTCACCTCTAGAAGGAAACTTGAGTGCAGCGCTCGGGAGGAGGCTGTGAGGCACCTCAGGAGATTCCTTGACCTGAACAAGCAGTGGGCCGGGTCTGGAAACATGCCACAGAATGTGTCCCCTGCAGTATGGAGGGAGCTGTTGTGGTGGGTAATGAAACTGCAGTGTTTGGAGTTGCTGTCATATTCCGTAGGCTTCACACCATCCTCACCTTGAGTCCCTGTCAATGAGTGGCAGGGATTCTCCGTTCTTAGTTTCCTGTTTTCCTAAGTGTTGTAATGAATTTTGAATAAATAAACATCTTGTCTTCAAAGATCCATTCAACTACAGCTGAACATCGGAGTTGAACAGATCAGAGTTGTGCACAGAGATGGAAGAGTTATTACGTTGTCCCATCAAGAGCAAGAACTGCAGGATTTCCTTTTGTCACAGGTAGATTTGTACACATTATTCTTCCCTTTCTTGTGGTGCTTGGGAAACAGAAGTTGTTAGAATCTTACCTTTATGCATAAAATGTTACAAAACTTCAAATAAAGATAGTGAAAATAGGAAGGTGGATAACTGAGATTTCCAGTATGTTTGTATAGTAACTTTAGCAACTGGTGCTAAAATACAATGCCAGTTTTTACTAAGGTCAGTAGTAATAATTTTTTTCTCTTCTGTTAAAAATATGTTTCTTTATGCTACTCATTGTGGGAGCACTAAGATTTTTGCTTACTTCAGACAAGTTGGTGTGAGTCATAGCAGACAATAAGGTATTCAGTATACGAAACTTAGTGTAACCAAGTCCTGTCTAGAGTAGAGATCTTGATGAGACCACAATTACAGTCATTTCAATATTGTCTTGTTAATGCTCACTTTGCCTCAGCCATTATTAAAACAGCTGATACTTGAATGAACTGTGCTTTCTTAATTGCTTAGACCAAGCTGTTGGTTTTATTCAGAAGCCACAGCCTCCCTGCTGTGCATTACGAATAGTCAAATACAGGTCTTAATACAGGTTATTAAACAGTGGTTGGCCTGTTGCAGTTACACGAAACTCCATGACAGGAGACACGTTGAAACAGGTTCTGCTGAGGATTATCTCTTTCTGGTCAAGTGTTTTCAGACTTGTTCACAGAGAACTGCTCAACAGTGCTGGATACTTCCTTGTTACAAGTGTTTAGTCTTAATACAGGAAAACATTTGCATTAAAACTTCTAAGCTGGTAAAGCTCAGTGCTTAGACTTGAGCCTTACTGGAGATAACCGTGCATTGGAGACCTTCAACTCCTTGAGACCTAGATAATGGTTTTTCAAAACTGAAAGCAGTATTTAAAGAAAATGCATAAGCCCATATACTTAAGAAAAATTCATCTAACTGCATAGTGTGCTTAATCTAGTGGTCTCCTCTGTCTGCAAAGGAACTAGTCTAAATTCAAATAACACAAAACTCCTCTAGCACTTACATAGCATATATGTTAAAAAAACATTCCTGCAGAACTAGAGAACTTATAAGACAAAATCACTTTTACAAATAACTACTGTACAGCAGAAGGAAAAACCCCTGGTAAAACCAATAAGCAATCCTTTCTGTGGTATGCAAATATTAAGCAGAATATGAACCTCTTATTATCTTTCAGATGTCACAGCACCAAGTACACGCAGTTCAGCAGCTCGCAAAAGTTATGGGGTGGCATGTGCTGAGTTTCAGTAATCACGTTGGTCTGGGGCCGGTGGAGAGTATTGGCAATGCATCAGCAATAACTGTAGCATCACCCAATGGAGACTATGCAATTTCAGGTACTGTTTTCTATTGCAATTGTATGGAAAATCTTAGAATTCTTAAGGGAATTCTACAAGCTTTGTAAGTCTCTTTCGAGATAGTCTCTAGACTTTTATAGAATAATGTCTAGAAACAATCTATTTTGTGTATGGAATTGACACCTAAATGGAATCAGTACTTTGCCCAGTAAGCCACTTAATATAAACCTGATCTAATTTACGCAGGCCTGAAAATATTTCTTAGAATTTCTTAGTATTTCTAGAATTAGCATAGAAAAATCAGATTACAGAAACCATCAAGATCCTGCATGGATCACAACTCTGGACTTAACAAGAACAGTTTGGTCTCTTCAGGGACCATGCAGGAATCCTATGGCCTACTGTCCTGTGGGAACAAGAGATGAGGGTTCCAAGAGAACTGAAGGATCACCTCTTTCAGGCTCAAGAATGGTCATTCCTGTGTGCAGGAAGTTGCACAAAGGAGATAGAAGATCTGTGAGGATAAACAGGGAGCTCATGACTAAACTCATGACATAGAGAGGAAGCTGTAAGAGCTCATAAGCACAATGAGTTGACCTGGGAGGATGATAGAGAGACTGTCCAAGCGTTCATTGACAGGGATAGGAAAGCTAAAGCCCATCTGTGGTTGAGTCTGGTGAGGGACATACAGGACAAGAAGAATTTCAACAGGCATGTTAGCAGCAGAAGGAAGAACAGGGAAAATGTGGGCCTGCTGTTACATGAGGAGAGAGCCTGGTGGCACAGGACATGGAGAAGGCCAAGGTATCATTGCTTTTTTTTTTGCTTTAGTCTTAAGACTGGCCCTCGGGAATCCTAGGTCCCTGAGAACCCATAGGAAATTCTGGAGCTAAGAACTTGGCCTTAGTAAAGGAGAATGAAGTTGGAGAACGTGTGAACAAACTAGACATACGTGAGTTCACAGGAGCAGGTAGGATGTATCCATGAGTGCTGAGGGAGCTGGCAGATCATCTTGATCATCTCTGAAAGGTTGTGGTGATCAGAAGGGGTCCCAGAGGAATGGAGTAAGGCAGATGTCACATCCTATATTCAAGAAGGACAGTCTGGGACACTACAGTCTGGTCAGTCTCATTGCAGTTATTGGGAGGATGAGGCAAAAAAACAGTCCCAGAAAGTTACCAAACATACAGAGGAGAAGAATGTGGTGGGGAACAGCCAGCATCAATTTATGAAGGAAAGATTATGTTCAGTCAGCCCGATTGTCATACCTTTGTAGAAGGCTAGCCTGGTAGGTGGAGGGGAAGCCAAGTGTTACCTCCCTAACTACTTATTTAAAAAAAACAACACGCACCACCACCCCTCCACCAATTGTGCAGGATTTCCTGAGTGACTTAATTCTTCTGTCCGCTTGAGAGAAATCCACTAGAAACTGAATGATGGGGAATATATCCAAGGTAAGAATTCGCAAAAAACCTTCCTGGTATCATTAGGGAAAAATAAATGCATTTGTGAGGTGTTCCTGTGGGGGTTTTTTGTCAAATGTTTCTCTGGTTTGCTTTAACAAAGAACATACAGTGCTAAAGCAACAAAAACTGTAGAGAAGTGGAAGATGAGAGAGAAAATTCAAAGATAAAAATAAAGTGAGGTAATTTCCCTTGTTTGGTTTTGGTGTGTTTGGAACTGAGTAGCAATTATGTATAGCATACATGAGGAAGGATATTTAATACGAGGAATTCCTTCAGTGCAAAAATGCTCATACAAATCTCTGTTCTTCACAGTACGTAATGGTCCCGAAAGTGGCAGCAAAGTTATGGTTCAGTTTCCACGGAGTCACTGCAAGGATCTCCCCAAAGGTGATGTACTGCAAGACAACAAGTGGAATCATCTTCGAGGGCCGTTCAAGGAAGTGCAGTGGAATAAAATGGAAGGGCGTAATTTTGTGTACAAAATGGAACTCCTCATGGCCGCCCTAACTCCATGCTGATCATCCATCAGCCTCTCCATGGGGGCTTTGGATCACCGCTGTGCTGCGAACGATCACTGCCCATGCAGCAAAGGGAAAGGGAAGCCATGGGGCAATACCAGGAAGCCAAACCAAACTCATATCCTGTACAGATATGTCCATTGTAGTGTTTGTAACAAAACTTTTTTTCAATGACGTACAAAATACAACTTTTTGAAAATGTTCCTTTCAGCTCTGTCTTTGCAGGTTGCTCTAGCTAGAGTAACATAGCTGAGTAATTAATGTATTTTTCTTCTACAAAATTAATTTCAGTAGTCCTTTGCTACAGGAAAGATGTCTGCATTCCCTTTCCCCTCGTGCCCCTCAATAGATCTTTACAGGTATTTCTGAAAGATGAAAATTACCAGAATTGAGTCAGGCTGTCGATAAGCTTTGTAGTGGCTTATGCCACAGGCAGTGGCTGTCACTGTGGAAGCTGGTGGACTCGTTTGATGAGAAGTGGGAAAGAGGAGAAGCAGAGCTGCCATGTCGAGAATCGAGGCTATACAAGAATCAAGGAACGGTCTTCACTGTGTGACGTTCCTGAGTTGGAGTTTGTACATTGAGGTGATTTCTATGTTTGTTTTTGAGAAATTAACTTAGCGATTTGAGAGTGTTCTGAAGTCACAGCTTGTGGCAAACATCTTTGCTCTCTGATGGCTACAGATCAGTCTGTGTGGTGGTGCTTATTTTGCTTGTGTGTTCTGTCCTTGGTTTTGAAAGGCTGTAGAAGAAAGGGTCTTTCTCCGATTGCAAAATTCTGACAGCTTGAGTTTGTGGGTGACTTGTGCAAATTCATGTCTGGATAGAAGCAGGTAACTCATGCTGCAGACCTTGGATCTCCACACTTGTGCTGTTCTTGATTTTTTTTATTTTTTATTTTTTTTTGCACTGTTCCTGATAAATCATCCAGGGAAACAATAAAATCTTCCCGAAGATCATGAATCCTGAAGATTTTGGATCCTTTTAAAATAAAAAAGTCATGTTTTTGTCTTCTTTGGTTGTAAGTGTGGCCTTTTTGAAGCGTCTAGTAAGTTGGTGCACAGTGTTTTTCTTTTGTTCAGTAAATAATTGCTAAAGGACTTTTTGAAACCAGTCTGAATGTCCATACTGTGTGTTACGAGGTGGGTGTATATATGTGTATATATACATGAGAACTTCTTGCACATAGAACACGTGTGAATTGGACTTCATACTTACATGGAGACAGTTGTTACTCTGCTGTGTTCTCGAGCAGGGAAGAGGAGCTGCCCAGTCTGTTGTACCCAGCTATTGTACTTAGTGTTGGTGTTTGCCGGTGTAGAACATCTTGTTATTTCACTCCCTTGAAGTACTTGCCACTGTGCAACTGCGCTATAAGGGAGAAAGGGTTTTCCTTTCAGGGTCTGATGAGTTACCCAAGACAACTTAATGCAAAAATACTAGTTGAAAATAAATATCTTGATCTTGAAAGATGGATGAACCTTATGCAACACCTGTGGTGGCAGGTCCTGTGCTGCTTGGTTAGCAGACCCTGTATGGTGACAGGCAGAGAGGGAAAACCTTGGTGAACGGTTCAGCCAACAGCCTGATGCATCCGTTTGTGCACTAGATTATATGAGGCTGATTTGACTTTTGGCAAAGCAACAAATCTTCTCTTACTAATAAATACAAGATAAGCGTATGAAACTTGAACGTCTTCACACTTCACTCCTCTTAACCTAAACTGACAGGTCTGCTTCTACAGCTGGCCTTTTTGTCAAGCTCTTCATTACCAAGGAACAGGATCACGGTGGAGCTATTAGGATCTCATGGTTGCTGCATTTGTCCCCTTCTGAAAAGAAACAAGGGATGCAAGAGGGCTTATCTTGTGTTGCGGAAGTGCAAGCACTGCACATTAGCAGTGAAGACATTTGTTAAGAATTCCAGGTCTAGCTGAAAAAAAAAAAAATTAAAAAATTATTAGGGACCTGGAGAGTCTGTCATAGAGTTGAATACACAAGGATTCTGTATTTTAGTGGAAAACAGAGTGATTAGGCTTCTAAGAGAGGGACAGTCTTGAAATTCTTGGTAGTGCATCTTTGAACATGAAATGAAGATATTAGTAGATGATTAAGACCTTTATAATTGATTGCCAAACCAATCCTGTGAACTTGGGCGTCTCTTTAATTAAAGTTTGAATGCAAAAAAGCATTAATCCCTTTGATCACTGGGAGTGCTCTAAATATTTGCTGCTGTTCTGCATGGAGTAAGGATACCTATTAGCTTCTAAACATCTGCTTTGACAGCTTGCCATAAAACTTCAGCCACTTCAGGAACCTCCAGTAGCAAGAAACTGCTATAGACAGCTCAGCCTCACATTCTGTATCTCAAACATTACTGACATTAATAACGCAGGTTGACAAACACCAATTTCAGAAAATGAATATTTCATAAGGGATGCTTCCTATGTAGAGCGAGCATGTTCTGGGTAAAATCTGTGGGTGAGGAACCATCTATAAGGAAAGGTCTGCATGTGTTAACAGCACTCTGTGTACTCACTGAATGTTATTGGAATCCCCACTGTCCATTTAGGATATTACTACCTAAAAGTGAGGTTGGCAGCACTGTCAGTAGCCACAGATGGGTGCCTGGAGTTGCTGTAGCTTTAGCCCAGCTGAGAGAGGTAGAACCGTGCTAGCTGGAAACTGCTTAATGGTGCATATAAATGAAGAATTTTAAGTGGTCATTTCCTACTTTCCTCCCAGCTTTCAAGTACTGTAGTTTAAAAGTATAAGTGATCTCTACAGTTACAGCAGTGCATCCAAGTGGTCATTCGTGCCCTTACACATCCTGACTTTTCCTCTGGCAGTTAGAGTATTCAAGTCAAGGTTGGCAGGTAACCTCTCAGGGGTAAGCTGCACTTGCCATACTTTCTAAGTCAGTCTGGCAGAGCACCTGGTATATGCTCGGCCTCATGAATGACTTCGCATTCAAATTCTAAGATTTACGGATTTTCAAAAAAATCTGGAATATATTAAAAAAGAAACAGAATAAAAATTAATAATGTTTTCCATATGCTATATGGATACTTTACAAAGTACTTCCAAGCTTGGTGATGAAGACAGACACACAACTTCCTCTGTATTGTCAAAGCTTTCAAAGATACAGAAAACTGGTAATACATTCTTACAGTGAAGAATTAGAACAAATAGTTACTTTGCCAAGCTGTGCTGCAGCTGGGACTTTTAAAATATAAATTTCTCACCTTTTTTGACCTGTTCTCCTAGATGCAGGAAGGATCAACCAGCTGAATCTGGTACCCAAATTTATGAGTGGGTCAGAGGCCCTTCGCACTACAAACAGCCAGTTCAGTCCAGGGATGACTGTTAAACGTATTGTGTACAAGGTGCTTTGGAAAAAGCCTGCTTGGCACCTACCTGCATCGTCAGCCTCTGGTTTTGCAATTCTAACCCATAGTACCTCTGCACCTGAGCAACGTGGTTCCTGAGCAGAGGGGAAGCTCACTCAGCCTGTCCCGACAAGGTTTTTGCAAATGAGCTGAAGCGTGAGAGAGAAGCAGTAGCAGCAGTTTGGCTCTAAAAGCCACATGGCAATCTGCAGACAGACTAGTCCATGGTCTTTCACATTTTCAAAGTTTATTTCACACTGCAAAATTCTTCACGTTACAAAAGGAGGATAATTTGAAGCTCAGTCAGTTTAGTGCTTTCTCACTCACAAAAGCAAGTGTTCCTCCACCCAGCAGATCTGCAGGTGGAAAATTTAAGTGCGATATGCAGATTCAAGAAAACACTTGTTAGGTCACTTCATGTTTTCTTGCAAAAGCAATGTCAGAACCGTATTTGTAAATACTAAATCTCAAAGTAATGCTGTTTTAACTTTTCTTCCCAGATAGACTGTTCACCAGTGGGCTAAGTCTACAAAGGACTCGACGTCTTTCACACTGAAACTGTTTAGTATTTTTCCACCCCACTGGTGTGATGTTTTACCTGACCCCTTTAATCATTATCGACAGCCTCCTCTTCAGTGTCTGTGCATGATTCCTTGTTTAACAACCTTCTCCAGTTATGTCATAAAATGTGTGTTAATATCCTGGGGCAGTGTAAACAGTTGGAAATGCAAGTGGGGGAACTTTGACCGGCTTGACGTTCTTTCAAAATCAGTTTTGTCTCATGGAGAATTACAGTTTGTCGTCATGAAATTCCTTACACCAAAAAGTGGCAGCACAGGTGCAATAAACAGGATTCAATCCTAGTTTTTTTAATATAATACTGTAATTAGACATTAAATGTATTATGCTGAAGTATGCCAGTGGCTGCTCTGTCTGTAACAGGAGACTTGCTGTAGCCAGAATACATGTGTCCTTCAAGACCATCATCATTTCCTTTATGGGCTGATCTTAAAAGCTGGGTCGGCTGGTTGTTTTTAAGAGCGGCAGAGGCTGTAGGTTTATTAATTAGCCACAAAAATGCGTTCGAGCTCAGCATGAAAGCGTACTCTTTTTGACTTTGACCTTGTCTAGCAGAGCCGAAAACTTAACAGGTCAAAACAGCTCCATCAGACTCTGCTGATTTAACGTCCAATTAGTTTGCAAGTCAGGGTGTTTCTACGGTAGTCAAACATTTTACCTTTTAGGTTTCTTCTCGCTTTCTTTGCCAATACTTTCCCCCGAGGTAGAGTTGTTATTTTTTTATGAGACAGTCCTTGGTTAACTGTGAGTTAACCAAGTGGTTAACACTCAATGGTTTCCAGTTCAATCTCTTCAGTTGTACTTGCTGCAAATAAAAGGATATTATTATCGATTGGCAAATGGATTGGAAGGTCAGTGTTCCAATAGCTGATACATCTTGAACTTTTTAATATTAGCTCAAGCTTACTAATCTACAGTTAGATTTTAAATATATCTTTAAAACTATTTGCCAGCATAAAGCGTCCCTCACACTCTTTAAAGTGGTTTCTTCCAATACAAGACTAAAGGCACTATGAAACCTGAAGTCCATAGGGCCAGTCCCTATACATTATTTCATGACTTTAAAGGAGGGCTCTTCACAGGTGGAATTGGGCAGAAGTTAGGTCCCTGCTTTGGATCATGTTCTGGGGGATGATGATGCAAGTCTCCAGAACTGTGGTTTTTCTGAACTCTGTCAAATAACTGTATTCGATTCAGCTCTGTAGGAAGATGGGCTCTATCTGGAGGAAGAGCAGGCTCCAAACAAAAGCCTGTGTATTCTGGCATGATCGGAACATTTTCAGTAGCTACAAAATCTACTGAGCAGTGTATGCACTGTGGAAACAGCAGTAATCCTTAGAGCTGTAGGTGAGCAGCAGAAAGGAAGAGACACCTCAAGCCAAATTAATCTCTTCTTCTGGGTTTTGGAGAGCTGACACAGTCTGGGCCATGAAGCTTAGGATTCTTGAGTATCTGTGTTGGTCTAGTAAAATCCTGATACTTAGGCTGCTTCTTGTAATACAGCAGCTTAAGCAGAACTTGTTAGAGAAGAGACAGACCTTTTCCCCACAGGGCAAGAAACCTCTAGTGGATCTGCACTTAGAAAGGGAGGTAAACACCTGAAATGGTTTGAAGTGGTAAAAGAAACTTCCTATTCCAAGGGTGTGCCCAGAGCTTGAGCCAACGCCCATAGTGTGGCATCTTGATGCCTAGGCCAAGTATCTCTGGCTGTGGCTTGGAAATTTCTTCTCTAATAGGCGAGTGCTCCCTTCAGAGCAGCCCCTGCGTTCCCTTGATCTGCTTTTCATGACTGGTGTCTTTGGTACATTTTAGGAGTCTGCTTTTGATATTAGTGTTCACTGAAGTCTGCAACTGGATCAAACATGATGACAGATGAAAGGGGAGTTTGAGAGGACAGGGAGGTGTACAGACCTCCATGAAGCAAGGAGGGGGCCACTCCCAAGGGCCATCCCCTAGGAGATAGCCTTCTGTTGCAGACCTTGAGATCATTGCTGATGCTCCTGAGTTTTATTCATGTCCATTGATAGAGGGTTATTGCAGCTCTGGCCTCTTCTCCTTAAGTTTTGCAGTTAGCAATGCTGGGAAAAGGTTTGTGGTGTCTGATGGAAAATGTGTAAGGTAAATGTCCTGTGGATCATTCTGCAACTAAATTCCTATTATTCAGCTCGTAAAGAGTTGAACAGGGTAACTGAACTGAGCCCTTCCAGTCAGACTTGCAATCCCTATACCTTGGCTGCATTGTTAGAGAGATACCTGTTAGTTTGTGTGTCGTCTTCTTCTGAAATAGATGCAGAAATTTATTACACAACCACATGAAGCAGATCAAAATGGCAGATACTGCAGCAAGAAATGCAAAGAGAACTGCTACAAAATGTAAATCTTCATAGATAATCTCTGCAGGGAGGACAAAAAAGAAATTAATGTTATAAAATGGATTACGAGCAGATTAATGTTTAAACACAGGGTAAAGCCAAGACCTCCCATCTAGTTTGTACCATAAACGTTGACTATGATGGTGCCGTAGGTGTTGGTTCCATACTCCTCTGTTACAGTGACAAAATAGTAGCCGGCATCTCTCATGCCCACGTTCAGGAGCTGTATAGAGCCATTTTCAAAAGTAGTCACTCTGTCTTTGTAGACTGTGGATATGTTGACATAATTCCCACTCTTCCACTCAACAATCTTGGTGGTGCCCCAGCTTGACACATGCTTCCACTCAACGGTGGCGATGCCTCTGCAAGAGTATTCAACTGAGAGGAGGATGTTCTGTGCCACAGTTGCGTTGATGTTGGGTTGTGCAACAACTAACGATACTCCTCCGGGAGCTGAAAGACAAAGGAGAGTGATGAGTGTGGAGGTGATGGTGCACCAGCCATCCAGGGCAGGCTGGGACCTCTGGGGTGCGATACATCCTACCTGTCTCAGTGGTCTCTTTTAAGAGAGGATGGATTATGCTTTGTGGTTTCTCTTTCTTTTTGCTGACTATAAAAGGAACATATATACTTCGAGACTAAATACACATTTTCAGTAGGTGATAGTCAGGAGAAATGTCTCCACCATAGAGGACAAGTAATTGCTTGTGTTTCAGTGTTTTGATACCCAAGAGGAGAGAGCCTGGAAGAGTTTTTGGTTAAGGGAGCATAACATTTTCTGAAAAATGAGCAATGCTTTTGTAGTCATCGGTAACTGGCTTTCCTTTAAAACCCTGCATTTAAATGGAAAGTTTAATCGCCACGGTCAAGGTAACTAAGGTAATTAATTATATTAATTAATCATAGTGATTAATTACCATCCCCCAAAAGCAAGAACTGTCACAGGCACAAGTATGCAAAGACTTGGCAAGGACTGTGTCTTGTTTTCGGGATGGGTAATCAACGTTTGAGACAACAGCTTTGTGAAGGCAGCCAGTGGGGGTAAGTCGCACCTAATCAAAGGTTCACAGGTTCATGTGAAGTCAGGGATGATTTCCTGGTGATTTTCAGGCAAAAATGCAAGTGACAGAGTATTTAATTCTCACCTA
>NW_010423374.1:18939-21161 GCF_000710305.1 Buceros rhinoceros silvestris
TTACAGCACTGTTCATAACACCGTGAAACTGATCTGACCGCTCAGTTTAATGTGTAACTGCAGCAATTCGTGCTTGCGTGCGGGTATTTCTGCATGAAGATCTGGATGAACACCAAACATCTGAGTTTCAATTGGCACACTTTTTTTTTTTTTAATAGTAAGTGGCAAGTTTGAGACACTTGGCTAGAGACTGAAACTCTGTTATCTACCCACAAAAATCAAAGCAGACAAAAGGCAGATAAAGCACAGAGTAAGCCTCCCCGCTGAATGCCTTTTCCTGGTTTGGCTTGGAACAGCTCACTCGCTCTCCTCTCGTCCTGTGGAACAGCCTGACTGCCAGAGCAGAACTGGAAAAATAATGCTGAGCTCCAAACGTCTGTAACCCAGTGGGGAGGAAGGACGAGACCTTCAGCTACACTCAAGAAGCACAAAGCAGGATCCCTGGGGATCATCCTGGAGGTTCTGCAGAGTCTTCACAGAAAAGAATGGTTAAAAAGGGGCAAAGAAAAAATCTCCAAGGGAAAGAAATTAATTTTTTAAATCTTTTAAAAAACAATAAATAAAAAGAACCCCCATGGCCAAAACTCTGGAGCATCCACAAATGGGGAGAGATGAGTAAATGAATTACAATCTGACTTTGCTCTGTTTGATTCCCAGGTCCTCACCCACGGAACCAGCGCAGGAGAAAGCCCCCCTGCACTCTGTATTTTTTTTAACCAGACAGGACCTAGGGTTTTTCTAAGACAAGACTCCAGGATTCCCCCTTTGTGGACCTCTTATGAAAAAATCTCCAAGGGAAAGAAATTAATTTTTTAAATCTTTTAAAAAACAATAAATAAAAAGAACCCCCATGGCCAAAACTCTGGAGCATCCACAAATGGGGAGAGATGAGTAAATGAATTACAATCTGACTTTGCTCTGTTTGATTCCCGGTCCTCACCCACGGAACCAGCGCAGGAGAAAGCCCCCCTGCACTCTGTATTTTTTTTAACCAGACAGGACCTAGGGTTTTTCTAAGACAAGACTCCAGGATTCCCCCTTTGTGGACATCTTATCATGCTCCTGCTGCCCCGTCCCCTTGCAGGGACACCAGGCTTTCCAGGTAGCCCAGCGCATCCTCAGCTAAGCTGTGGTCTGTGGTTCAGCCCATGTGCAGAAGGGACTAACAGAGCTGCGAAAAAGGGGGTTGTGCCAGCTAGAGAAACAGAACAGACGGGAACCTCTGGTAATCGCTGCAAACTGTTCTAATTGTTTTCTGCTCCCTGTGTTTATTTAAAGGCCTTTTGCACTGTTTCTGACCAGACAGGAGCTGAGTGTCTCACCACAGTGACCCTTTTATGTTTTGATAAAGGCATGGCTTTGTTTTGAATATGTCAGAACAAGGTAAATGTAAAATAAAATAATAAATGTTTCCATTAAATTATTTGCAAATTTGTTCTGTCCCTATCTAGCACATGAAGCCAAAAAAGGCAATGCAATATCTAACCATTCAAAAATATTTTTAATACGCAGTCTGCCTGGATCACCAGAACTGGTCTAATCCAAACAGAGCTGCATCAGCCTTGAGAGCAAACATCACACCCAGCTGCACTGCCCTGCGCAAGGCCTCTGGGCTCTGCTGGTTGCAAAACCAGACCCTTCACGCCCAGTAAAACATGCACTTCTTCGGGATAAGAGGGTACCGATGCCGCTTGAGGTGTGGTGAGTTTGCCGTCCCTGGCATGCTGCTGCTTCCCAAAACGTGGAAGCGTGGAAGCGTGGGTCTGTGTGCCAGACCTGGGTCTGCAGCCTGCTGGGGAGCAGGTGGAAGAGGGCTGGCAGCGAGGGGCCTCCACGCAGGAGCTCTAAAATGGGGGTTGACAGCTCTAAGATGAAACTTCAAAATTCTGGGGACAGATCCTGCACACTTCAGTGTCCTGCTTCTCTGTCACCTTAATGAGGAAGGAGATGGTGTGTCCAAACCAAGCCCACTGGCAGCACTGCCCACCCCAATTCCCAGGCGTGGGGGCTGGCTGCAGTCACCTCTAGCCCTCCTTTGGAGAGGACCGACCGGTTCTCTCCGTCCTGCCCCGGCCGCACTCGCCCCCCGCGGGGTGCTGGGTCCAAGTCCACCATCCCTCTTCACTGCTGCGTTTCCCAGCGTGACCCGAGCCCTTTCGGGCTGATTCTCCGGGTTTGTTTCCTCCCCCTTGCTTCCCCTCTGTCGTTGGGATCGCAGAGGG
>NW_010423375.1:0-15442 GCF_000710305.1 Buceros rhinoceros silvestris
GTCTGGCAGGTACAGCACCTTCAAGTCCCAGCTCCTGGGTGGAAAGCTTATTGCTGGCTTCTTCTGGACCTGCATGGGAAATGTATATCTGCATATTGCTTCAATGTGGTAGCAGTTGTTCCCAGGACATGCTTCTCAAACGTTTGACAGTTTTGCTCTATGTGAACTATAAGCAGGCCTTGATGAAGGTTTGTTTTTCTCCGTGGAGATGTGGGAGATTCCATTTTCTTTTCACAGTTCTTATCATGTGTGTCCTTAATGAGTTTAGGATGGCAAAAAATAGTTGTGTGGGAGAAGGACCCTGTAAATGAAGCTGTAGTTGTCCCTGTCTTATAAAGCAAGTGCAGGAAAGACAACTGACTGAGAGGGAGAAGGACTGTAAGACTGTTGTCATCTTTTAGACGGCAGTGAACTGGCCCTCATTGGACCTTTAATTTCATAAGGGCCGTGATGTTCCTGGCAGCATAACAATTCAGGATTAGTGTAATCAGTGTTTCTTTCAAATATAGTGTAACATCTCTTTATGCTTTGTGGACTTCTGTTGGGACTTGTTCCGAACAAAACTTAGTGGCAGCAGAAATTCTTACGTGTAGCTTTAACAAAAATAGTGCCTGTGGATGAGAATAGCAGTTCTGGAAGCTGTTTCGTGGAAGCCTAGATGTGAAAAGAAAAGCAGTCTGCTTTTCCATAGTCTTCTGGTGCAAAATATGTTTGATAAGTGTTTATAGCGACTTCAGAAAATAAAAAATATTTTTAAAAGAAAATTAGTTGCGAGACATTGCAGCATAATTCTGACTGGCTATTAGAGCAGGCTGTTTACTCTGAGGGCAGAAAAAAAATGAGTCAGTGTCTTTTGGGGCTTTAGGGCATAACCACAGTTTATAGCTTTTGGGGATGTTTTTTGGTGTTGTGTTTTCCCCTTAGTCATCTGCGTTTTCTTTAAGCAATACTGAGCCTGTACAAGCCTGTTCCTTCTGTGCTCTCTTTACATACAGTAGAGATTTTCTTTGAAGTGCTTTATGCAATAACTAAAAGTATAAGAATACCTATAAGAAATAATTTATTGCAGTAAAAAGACCTGTGCTGTTGCTGGAACATCTTGGAAAGCAAAACAGCAGCAGTAAATTCTGCATCCCAGTCCCTGGCAGTAACTGTAAACATCAAGCACTGTCACCTCTAGAAGCAGACACTGTCTGCACAAATATGCTGTTAACTTCAGAAGGTGCAGTTAGTTACAAGAGGCTGAGCTGGAAAGTAAAACCACTGAACAGCATTAGTTTTGTTCTGACACAAACCAGGACACGTGTCCATGAGAGTTCTGCTGGTGCAACTTGAGTTGCACTCAGGCCTGTGAGAGCAGTTTTGTTGCAGAGAGGACATTCTGCTTTAGCTTGAGCTGTGATTGTTGGGAGAGCTGTTTTGCACATATGTTACATCTGATACTTAGGTTTCATGTGGCTGTCAGTGAACTAGTTGATCTGATTCTGTATGTGGAATATAATGAAGATGATTAATACAGGAATTAAGATACACATGGAATTGCCCCAAAGCATGATAATACATCACGGTGGAAAGAGGAGAGTAACTGTCTGGAGGAGGGTACTCGTAGAAGTCCTTAGGAATAGGTGTTAAATTTAGAGATGGCTGTAAAAGGCTGAAGTGTGTTAGCATGTTGAAGTCACTGTTATGCAAGAAGATAATTTGAGGAAACTAGTATGAGAAATATAACTAGGTCAAGGAAAGCGTGCTGAAGCTCAGCTTAGGGGTGGGTGGAAAGGTGAATGTTTGGAAGTTATAGGGATGGAAAACCTGCTTGTTAGCAAATTATAGGGTGATTGAACTATGAATATAACAGTAGATGGAAAAGGCAAATATCACTTCAGTACAGTTTAGGATGTATTTCAGATAGGAAAGTGCTGGTGTCACTGCACAGGTCACTAGTATGGCTTTGAGTTGCCGTTCTCATCAATCATACATGCTCAGTTAGGTATGGTTTTCTGAATGGTGTGAAGAAGGAATACCATGTTCCAAGACATGGAGGATTTATGTGGTAGAGACTGGTTAGAGCTAGTGAAGTAAATAACAGATAGTCTGTAACACCCTGTTACTTGGCTGTTCTCTCATCCAGTCAAAATATTTTTTTTTCTGGAATGTCAGAATTTCATCGCATGTAGCTCTAAAATACCTTGATATGATATTCTCCTAGATGTGGTATCAGTGGTAAGAAGTAGTTTCTTATAGGGTAACCAAGAATGATGAAGGTCTTCCTTGTGGAAACATTTGTTCCATAACAGGTGTCTTGACTTCTTTCTGTAGTGGCCAGCAGCTTGCCAGACTCTTGCACGCAACTTACACTTCACAGTCTACGGAAAGAAAAATGCTTCTACGAAGGTTTCTGATTCGGTATGTTTGTACTTCTTTATGTCTTGAGTAACGGGTTAGGTAGTGCATGCAATGCTTGAGGGACATGAAACAACAAGTACTTGGCTTTTAGTGGAGTATTGTGTCCAAGTCGGTGGTGAGATTGAGTTGCTGAAATGCATGGCTTTTTTTAATGATAGTTTCCACCCAAGAGACCTAACAGATGTAACATTCTCTGCAAGAGTCTGTTAAGAATGTTAAACCTAAACTGCTTGTGTCTCCATGAAACTTAAGTTTCACCTAGCTTGAAATATTTGTGATCGTAACGAACAGATGTGTTTTTCCAGATTTCTACACAGTATCCAGTAGTGGACCATGAATTCGATGCAGTTGTTGTGGGTGCAGGAGGAGCAGGGCTGCGGGCTGCGTTTGGTTTGTCAGAAGCTGGATTTAATACGGCGTGTGTTACAAAGCTGTTTCCCACCAGATCTCATACTGTTGCTGCGCAGGTGAGAAATGAGGTAGAACAGTGGTTAAAAAATGCCTACTGACAGAAAGCGGTTCTGGATGTGCACATGAACATCACATTCCAATGCTACGCTTCCTTTTAGTTGAAACTGTTTTGGAGGGCAGTGTATATTTAGTGCTTTTTCACTATATTCAATGTAACTTCGCAGCTCCTGGTGTTACACAGAACAGAGCAAGGTAAGAGCCATTGTGAATCTGATAAATTGCACAGGTTTTTCATACCCCGTGAAATCTGACTTCACTGTATTTCTTGTGCGCAGAGGCGTAAATGGTGTGTGATTTTTAACAGAAATGAGGAAATCCTACTAAAACTTCAGTAATGTAATTCCAGGAAAATGGGTTTTCCTTTTCAGGGAGGGATCAATGCTGCTCTGGGAAACATGGAGGATGATAACTGGAGGTGGCATTTCTATGACACAGTGAAAGGTTCGGATTGGCTGGGTGACCAGGATGCCATACACTATATGACTGAGCAAGCCCCAGCTGCGGTGATAGAGGTGAGACTCACTGGAACTGATGTCCGCTCTAAGTATTTATGACACAGACTAGCTTCCAAAGAGATCTCCTTACTAGCAGCACAGTAAAACACATTGTTGGATTGCTATGTGCAAGAATTTCTGATGCTTGTATTTGGACTCAACAGCTGGAAAACTATGGCATGCCATTCAGCAGAACTGAAGAAGGAAAAATCTATCAGCGTGCGTTTGGTGGACAGAGTCTTCAGTTTGGAAAAGGAGGACAGGCTCACAGGTGCTGTTGTGTTGCAGACAGGACAGGACACTCATTATTACATACTCTGTATGGCAGGGTAAGCAGCCAAAGTAAACTTACTATGTGTTTTTGTATTTGCAGTGAATGGTATTTTTTTTTTTCCCGTGGAGTCTGGGGAGGGGCAAAATTCCCCCCCGGTTTCAAACTAAAAAACCCAAGACATGTAACTGTTTACATATGAATGAGGAATCCACGGGAATGACTGATAACAATTCTGGATTTCCTTCCTTCCTGAGGCAGCGTGGAATGATGTGGCCTAGGTGATGCTTGTTTTTTGTCAGGAGTATGCAGAGAGAATAAATTGAAATATAGTAATTATAATGGCTCTCATGAAGACAACAGATGTTAATTAGTGTTCACTGTTAGCTTTGTGCTCTGTAGTAGTACTACACTTCTAATGCTTTTGCATCTGTTAACTAGACCCAAAGAGAACTTACGTAAACCTTCTGCAAAAAACTTAGAAAAACAAAATCTGACACAGCAGCATTAGGGAACTCTGTAAGGAGACAGAAGGCAGTGATTTGTTTCCCTCATTTTCAATCAGGGAGCAGGGGGAAACAAGAGGTGTAAATGCATGAAGGCCTACAGTGCATTTCTGAGCTTGGTCTGTGGCAAGAAGTGACTGGTGTTCCAGCATCTGTTCCTATCAACTCTACAAACCATAACTGAAGAGAAGATGTGGGTTTTTTTAAAATGGTAGTAAGCTACTTGAAAAGTGAAATTAAGTACCTAGTAGCTAATGGTTTTTTATTTACTTAGTAGCTAGCTAATTGTTCCCCTTCAGGTTTGCGATATATATGCTGCTGCAATACAAACGCTCGGTGCTGCCAAACACTAGTCTGATCCTGGAGGGCATGAAAGAATGTTTGACTCGATGCCCACTGCTTCTGCTGGTGTAGTATAGCTCCTGGAGACGTATTCCACCTCTCTGTGAGAGGTGAAGTGTAACGTGCTTGTACATGTATCCATCACCGCAGCTGACTAAAGTAGAGGCTTTTTTTCCCCTCTATGTTGTGAAATGTAGAGGGAAGTAACAAGTCTTGCTGACTAGCTATGACTTCTCAGAGAGACTTGTCTCTTTAAGCTAGAATATATTCATTAGCAAATTTTTTTAAAAATTTGTGAGGAAACTGGCTTCCCTAATGGTGGGGGTGGTTTTTATCATGATACAGCTCATGTGCATTGACGGTTTTGAAGAGAGGATACTTTGGTTTCTGGATTTTTCTTAAAGTTCTTTTTTTTTTATTTTCCTCCAGTCTCTAAGATACGATACAAGCTACTTTGTTGAATATTTTGCCTTGGACCTCCTTATGGAAAATGGAGAATGTCGTGGTGTTATTGCCCTTTGCATAGAAGATGGCACTATACATCGTTTTAGAGCAAAGAACACAGTCATTGCCACAGGGTAATGTAATCTTTATGAGGAAGGACAGAAACTTGAAAGTGCTACTAGCTGGAAGTCTGTGTGTCTGTATGAGTATTTGAATCTACAGTGTGGAGGTCATATGTTGGCTTAAAAACTGTAATTTGTATGTTCATCTTCCCTCCCCCCCACCCACCCTGCTTTCATTGAAAGTAATATAACTGAATTCAGTTATTCCCTCTGAAAGAAGGCACATACTAATTTTGTGGCCAAGTATAAATTTAGTACGA
This sequence comes from Buceros rhinoceros silvestris, assembly GCF_000710305.1. Taxonomy (NCBI): domain Eukaryota; kingdom Metazoa; phylum Chordata; class Aves; order Bucerotiformes; family Bucerotidae; genus Buceros; species Buceros rhinoceros. The sequence continues at coordinate 5,314 of NW_010423375.1, forward strand.
GGGCTAACTTTGAATTCTATAACAATGACACAGAGTTGGAATGTGTTAAGAGCAGTAGATATGGTCCAAATGGTGTTGGCTGTTTTAAAACATGCCGTTTACAGCAGACATTATTGCAGTGCTACCCACATGTGTATATATCTGTTGGGTTCTGAGTTTTCTGTGGGAAACAATCTATTCTGTTAAGATACCGGCATTGTAAGTCTGGTTGTTGTAGGGCAAAATTATCAGATGAGTGTAACTTAACATTACTTGGTTGCAAAAGGTTTGTATGTTTATTAGAATACTGTATGTATTAGTCTTTTGCTGCTTAAGGCTGTCTCCTGCCTGTGTCAGTATGCAACATATTTATGAACATATCTGTCAGGGAAAAATATTTAGTTTGCCTACATAATTTGGCTTTATTAAAGCCAGGACTTTTTTCATACTTGTGTACTTTGAGGTACATTCAATATGTAGACCGAGTTTATCCTTAAGTTTGGTATATTGGCAGTTCTCAGTAACATTAGAAGCTAACCTGTATGTTTCAAGCGTAAGAATTAATGTTTAACACCTAATTTTAGACAACTAAGATTTGAAATCTAAGAATATAAAATCAGGGCCGTATCAAGGATGTGGACCATTGTTATGTGCTGTTTTTATACAGCTGCTAGTAATAGTTTGAATGAAGTCTGATGGTATTGGATTGAGAGAACTTCTGAAGTAACTTTTTTCTGGTAAAAAGGCTTCTAACTGTCCTGGTTTGGAATTTTTTTTTCTTGCACCTTCTGTCACCAGCTGTTTTTCAAATGAGGTTGAGCATAACAGGGCAATACCAATTTTATTTTCTTTTGCTTGAACTTAGTACAGGAGATGGCAACATTTATGCATCTTGCTTATTAACCCTCTGCTCTATTTCCGCTGTTCTGCAAACAGCATAGTTGAGTGGTATGTTCTAGTGATTTTTATTTATTTTTAAATATTTCCCCCCCTGCTAATTCTGTTAACTTTTGTGTTCTGTAGTGGGTACGGCCGCACTTACTTCAGTTGCACGTCTGCTCATACCAGTACGGGTGATGGCACTGCTATGGTCACACGAGCAGGACTTCCTTGCCAGGACTTAGAATTTGTACAGTTCCACCCTACAGGTACAGAATATGGAATAATACCTACCACGTTACTTTTAATATGAGTTAAATACATTCTTTTTTTGTTTTAAAGGGTGCTCAAGTCAGTTTGCACTTTTCTGCAGCACTTCATTAGTTGCTTGTGACCGTGTTCAGACTTGTCTGCAGTTGCTGTTGAATGTAAATCTGAGTAAGACTTACAATATGAGAGAGGTTTTCAGATGTTCCAATTTAAAGACCAGTGTTAAATATTTTGAGGTGATGTCTTTACAATACTAACAGGTTTTATGAATTCCAAGCTGAAACCACTTGACCTCTTAAGCTTATGTTTCTTTTTGCCTTTATCTAATATCAAACCCTTTAATATTTTACAGAATCAACAGAATAGATGCAATTGTTAGGGAATTATATACTGGAATCTTTTGTGGAAGTGGGGTAGTTGAGGTAAAGATGTATTTAGGACTGTGCTTTTATAGCACAAGATTGGACAACAGTGGTCACAAACTAAAAAGTAAGTTTGGTTGGTTTTTTTTTGTAGCTAGTTTAATGTTTTAACTCCTCATACGTGGTGATTTTTTTTTAATTACTCAATTTTACAAAGTTGTCATTGTTATATCAGAGATCCAATGTTCATTTGGCTTAGCTAAGGTTTTTCTGGTCAAAGAAGCTTCATTGCATGTGCGGTAATTCTGCAGCTTTTAACATAATTATCAAGTGCAGGAGTTAGTTGGCATTTTTGTCTTTTGTGATGACCAGTGCTGAAAGCTAACAGGTAGGCCTGCCTTCTCTAACAGAAGACCGAGTAAGCTTTGAGATAACACATGATTTGAAGCCATCCTGTTCTGCCTTAGCACAGGAGAAGGGAGAACAAAGATGAGCAAACTGGCCTTGAGATAATAAGCTTCTGGTTTAGTTAAAAATCTTGAACAACTTGCTGAAGGTCTATAAAATCTTTGTAAAATTCTCCTTATGTATTGATGGGTGCAGATCTTTCAGTTCTAATATTTTAGATACTGTGGCTGTTCCAAACCAAACTTGCTTACCTTTTGGGCAGAGTGTTTGAAAGGAATAACAATAACTTGATTGTAAGCAATCTTGGGGTACAGTTCCTAGTGGTATAATTAGGGTGTAATAAAATCTACTCCTGTGACTTATTTGGATTATTTTAAGACAATCTTGTTTATTCAGTCCCGGTCATCCTGATAATGAAACTGTTTAGAGAATATCTCATTTAATGGTATTTTCTTTCTTGACAGGTATCTATGGGGCTGGCTGCCTCATAACAGAAGGATGTCGTGGAGAGGGAGGTATTCTAATTAACAGTCAAGGTGAAAGATTTATGGAGAGATATGCACCTGTTGCTAAGGATCTGGCTTCCAGGGATGTAGTGTCTCGATCTATGACCATAGAAATCCGTGAAGGAAGGTTAGTTAAATACTCTTAACAAAGCTGCAGAATACTTTATCATACTATAATACAGTACTATAGTTCATTTGATAAACACCTGATAAATCATGGGAGTGAGCTTTAATAGCTGTTAGCTGAATGTGGCATGTGGGGCAGAAATTTTGCTAATTCCTAATGATACTGAAAGGGAAGACAAGACATTAGGAGTCTCTTGTTTTCATTTTGTGCATCTAGAGACAGTTGCTCAAGTAATTTAATGTATATGCTCTTACTGCAAACAATGGAAATACTTTTATGCTTTGCTGTCTTGACTAATTATCTTCAATTTTTACATATTTTTCAGAGATACAGTAGTTTAAAAGTCTTAAATACTGTGAATTATTGTGAGAAGAAAGCTGAGAAGTGAAAAAGGTCCTTAAATTCTGACAAGTTCAATAGCGTTTTCAAATATACCTGATATTAATTTTTGTTCGATAACCTTTCAATAAATTATTTTTCTCTACAAATGAAACGTTTGATTAGAAATAGTACTGGTGTTTGCAGAATTCCTGTTACGTATTCCAATGTACACTTTTTTTTTTGGTAGGGGTTGTGGTCCTGAAAAAGACCATGTATACTTGCAGTTGCACCACTTACCACCACAGCAGCTAGCAACTCGTCTCCCAGGAATTTCAGAAACAGCTATGATATTTGCTGGAGTTGATGTCACTAAAGAGCCTATTCCTGTTCTGCCTACTGTGCATTACAACATGGGAGGTATTCCTACTAACTACAAAGGACAGGTAAGTAATAATGCATCACTTCCAGCATTATTTTTTTTATTGTAATAATAAAATTTCCCAAATACAAAAGCTTTAATGATGTTTTTCAGAAATATAAGGATAATTAATACTATAATAATGATGTCACAGTACTTAAAGCACACAATCTGAGTCCATGTGGAGATTGAGTTCCAACATCTGAAGTGAAGTCTGATAACAATTCCCTGTTTATCAAGTTGAGGATAGTATAGTTGAACAAAGATCAAACTAGGGCTCTGTCACAGTCTGTAACTCAAGTTAATGTATATTAATTCTCTGTACCTCATGTAATTTCTACACTAAAGCAGATTCCTACAGCTCACTCTAGTTAGAAGTCAGTGTGATGGTGTCAGCTGAATTTTTCTGTTCCAATGTATTCTAGTTGTTAATTTTTTTTATGTAAAATTTTCCCTTAGAAATGTGTGCAGATCAGACTCTTGTACATTTCTGGCTTGCTGCAGAATTGTGATGAAACGGCACCAGCTACTCTCCATAAGCATAAGGAAAGAAATCTTTTAGTGCCATCTGTATTTACATAATATTGCCACCTACCCTTTAGAACGAAGGTATTTAATGGTTTTAGAATTGGAGAAAACTGTAGATCGCTGTGTTTCATCCTTACGTGCACATGGCCTTTGCCAGTAAGGGGTTTTGCACTGTTATGAACTGTTTAAGAATGAGTATTAATGGACTGTGTGAAATGATAGGTGATCACACATGTGAATGGTGAGGATAAAGTGGTACCTGGTTTATATGCTTGTGGGGAAGCAGCCTCTGCATCTGTCCATGGCGCAAATCGGCTTGGAGCAAACTCACTTCTGGATTTGGTGGTCTTTGGTCGTGCTTGTGCCCTTACTATTGCAGAGACGTGCAAGCCTGGTAAGTCTCACAGTTTCACTCATTATTTTTAGAGATATTTGCCTTTGTGATTACATTTCTGTCCAACAAAGAGTTGTTGCTATGTAAAACAAATTCAGAACGTTAGACATAGACTCTCATTTGTTAGAAAAGGCAGAAATCAGTGTTTATGCTTTTTTATAGGCATGTTCTTTGCTATGCAAATGTTTGACATTAGCATTCACTTTGTGAGTTCATCTTCATAAAAATAGAATTGGGTCAATGCTAGTGGCAAAAACAGTTGAGATTTTTCACAAATTAGCAAAACAGAATACTGGATATGAAGACTGACTTCTCTACAGCCTGTGCTGCATCTTCCACATCAAAATGTGGTCTGTCTTACACTTGGCACTTTTGTATAGTGGAATCTGCTGCCACCTTGCATGTGCAGTCCAACTTATATATCAACGAGTGAAAAGAGATAGAAACTAAAAATTGTAACATCTCATTCCCTATACGTGAGTTATCAGTGCTGAATATTATTTTCAGATAAGGTGGTTCAGCCGCAGTTACTGCCCTGAGAAAACCTACCAACCAACCCCCTCCAAAACCCAACATAATGCTGTTGAGGCAGTTGCGTTGTCCGTGCAGCTGAAGATCAGTAGCACTCATCTGTTTTCTCATTGCTTAATGTCCGAATTAATGAGACGGTTTGTTTCTTCAGCCTGACTGCGCAAAGTGTATGCAGAGTGATGGTTCCTGGTAGAATCAGCTTAGACCTAACAGTGCTTATTGGCTCTGGCTTTGTGCAAACATTTATTTGGATCTTTCTGTGGCTCCTTTGAGTTTGAGGTGTTTTTTATTAGTCTGAATAAAAAGCCACATGTGAGATTAAGTGTGCTGCTAAGATGCTATGTTTGATTTGTTACTCAGTAGCAGATGGGCTCCAGTATTAGAGGCAAGATGCACACTTGTGTAACTGGCAAGCTTATTGACTGGTCCCTTAACAGATCCAGAAGAGGGCGGGAGGTTTGGGAATGAGGAGACAAGGAAAGTACAGGAGAAGGTGGTAAGGAGCCACAAACTTCTTCCATAACTTAGAAGAATTTGCATCAAGTGCTGTTTGTAAGGAATTAACAGTTGAATTTAACCAAACCTATGAATATTCTACAAACTGTCACAGGAAAGAATGTGATTCATGTATTCCACCGAGAATTCTTTTTTTTTTTAAATGCATGGATACTTTTGGTGGAAGTTGAGGAAATTTATAGTGAACCTGTACCTCAGGGGTCAAAAACAGATTGTGTTTTAGTCAGATCTAACTTTTTGTAGTTGCTGGTCTATGAAACTACCAGAAACGAAAACCAAGCCCAACCTACTAAATTTACTGAAACTTTCTTCTTAGGAGAGCCAGTTCCCTCCATTAAACCAAATGCTGGTGAAGAGTCAGTTGCTAATCTTGACAAATTAAGATTTGCTAACGGAACCATAAGGACTTCAGAAGTGCGACTTAACATGCAGAAGGTAGGTGTGGTGAAGCTCTTGCGTATAAGGTGGGAGAAGCTGCAAGCGATGGAGGTGGTTCGGTCCCATTTGGAAGTACACTTCAGGCTTTACTTTGCAGAAGTAAAAAGCAGCGTGAGGAGATTGTGACACAGGGGGTAAACTAGCCAAGAGGAGTAACCATGAAAGGAAGAAGAAATTAATAAAACTGGTACCACCTTTGCTGCACACAGAGTGGCGTTTCCTCTGTTTGGAGTGAACAGAAGAATGGTTTTTTTCTTCAGGCTGCAGACGTCCTTCAAGTCAAAAGAACTTTGTATTGAGCTCTGGAGCTAATGAAGTCGTGTGGGATATTATGCATGTGCAGCATATAAAACTGATTTTGGTTTACTCTCTTGCAGGCAATGCAAAACCATGCTGCTGTTTTTCGTACTGGTTCTGTACTCCAAGAAGGCTGTGAAAAACTTAGCCAGATTTATAGCGATCTGGCTCATCTGAAGACATTTGACAGAGGTAATTTGATAGCAGAGAATAATCTTGGCTAGAGTATTCTTTGGGAAGAGTATTTGGGGTTTTCTGGATTTTTTTGTTCTGTAAACCTTCTTATGTATTTCTTGAAACTTCGGCTATTTTGAATCCTTCACAATATTTTTGTAGAGCCCTACTTGCTAAACATGGTAATTGGTAAAGTTCTTGATCTTACCGGTCATTTTCTGGTTGCATACTCTTTCAAAAAGCAGAGACCGAAATCCGATTTAACTGTATGAGGTAGTAACTGCTGTTCTCTCAAAACGTGATGTGATGTTGTTGGAATACTAAGACGAACTTGGTTAAGTATCTTGTGAAAAGGCCAGGAATCTGCAGAAAGGCAGCAGTAGTATTCATAGGCTGAACGCTCAGTTTTCATTCTTAGGCTGAGCATCTAGTGCTGCATACAGATACTGTCATGTCTTGCACTGTATCTTGGGAGAACTTGGTTAATTAATGACTACCGACGATACACCTTTTGTCCACTCACCTTGCGTATTCTTCTCCAACTACTGCTATTGGACGTGTACCCTAACACAGGCTTTCTTGGTCAGCTCTCACCAAGCATCAAGAAGAGTTGTTACAGTAGCTTAGAACGTAGGGGGCAAAATGAAGATACATTCATGTAAGTGAACTTGAGTCCACCTTGGAGATACTTAAATGAAGAAGAACCTTGTGTAACTCTCTCTGAGTATGGGGAGGAAGGGAATGCTCTGTTGTCTGGATTCCCCTGTTGTAAGGAATCTTCTTAAGCTGCTGCCATCTAGCCAGATCTTGTGATCCAAAATGAGGTATGGGGCCTGAGTTGTAGGTACGATACAAAATGGGCAAGAATCATGGTCTCGTGATTCTTTTTTGTCTCAGTAGTACACACACAACCGGGACACCTGGAACTACTGGATTTCCCTAATGTGCATTACGACTGTTAGGGTGTAGGAATCATTACTGAGCCTTGCAGGCAACAGGGAGTATTTCAGAATCGCAGAGTACTGAGACTGCACTGTAGACAGAGCACTGGCGAGTTCGATTCTAAGTATCAGCAATATGACAGAAGTAAATTGAGGAATAACTTGTTTGCAGAACACCTTCCATACTATTGTCATATTTTACTAGGTATTGTGTGGAACACTGACTTGGTGGAGACCCTCGAACTGCAAAACCTGATGCTTTGTGCTCTACAAACCATTTATGGTGCTGAGGCTCGCAAAGAGTCCCGGGGTGCTCATGCCAGAGAAGACTATAAGGTATTAATATTTTTTGTGACCTAGATGTAGGATTGAATTTCCTTGTTTTGTGTCCTTGGATGGATTATTTTTAAATTGTAATTTCCTCAAAGTACAGTCTTCAGAGTCTTGAGTGAAGGTTAGTGTAGTAGTTTGGAGTTCCTTCTGCTCTGTTTTATCTGTTTATTATTTGTCAAATATAAAATGTCCAGTACATGCAACACTGAGGAACGTTCTTGAGAGAAGCCTTGTTCCATGTGATTAGGGAGGTCTAAACCAGACTATAGTAATAACAGGGTCATGAGTGCATGAACAGGGATTCAATAGGAATAGTTGTCCTATGCCAGGAACATTATCTTAAAGCCCTTGTTAAGCCTTAGTATTTAAAATTTGACGTGGGCAGTGTTACGATAAAGCTTGCTGGCTATTAGGAGATGCACTGTGTTACAGTTGTAATTGGAATGCAGCTAATCATGTGGTTGTAAAGTGATTTGCAGATATAATTTCTGGTCTGTATAACCTGATTTTCTCCTTAGGTACGGGTAGATGAGTTTGACTATTCTAAACCACTCCAAGGCCAGCAGCGGAAGCCGTTTGAAGAGCACTGGAGAAAGCACACCCTTTCGTACGTGGACATCCCGTCTGGGAAGGTACATTGAACCTGATGCTTGGAGGGTCTTTCTCACAGTCAACAGACAGTTGCCCTCATGGACAATATCACAAATCTGAGATACCTGGTGTAGTTTAGTGTACTTAGAGGAAAAAAAATTGAACATTTATTCTGTTGTTGAACAGTAACTGAGAGAAGTCACTATTGATCTTTGGGAAGTGACTGCAATTTGAGCTGCAATTGTTTTTTCCCCGTCTATCAGACTAGTTCAAATATGGTTTTCTTTTCCTCTGATGGTGGCAAAACCTGTTGTTGGCAATTAGCATAAAGTTTTTATGGTATTTCAAAGATAAAACTGAAGTCTTACCCTATAAAAATCCGAGTGGTGTTTTTGTATCCCATTCTCTGAATCCTTTGTTTTCTCTCCCCCAGTCCCTGCTTCCTTGAAGCCCAGTTTGAGGATGAGTGAGAACACTTCTCTTCCTAAATAGCTGCTGAAGACAAAAAGATAGTGACACAGTTCTTCTCCCGACTGATCTGTTGGATTCTCTATCTCTTAAGACTTTTTTAGCTTAAGGAACTAGCAATCTTAGCCAAAACTTTACTTTGTCCAAAATAGTAGTCATTTGATACCATCTCTGGTCAGGCTTTGCTTCTGAGGAATTCAGACAGTGATAACTCAGTGGAACTTAAATGTTCCTTGTAGGTTACTAACTGTTCACTTTCTGTGGAAGGAAAAGTATAATGGAGAAATTAGCTTAACGTCGATTAAGACTATCAGTTGTCTGTGTTATTTGGTCATTCCTGATAGTCTTGTCTTAAAATTCTTTGTTCCCTTTTCCTTTAGGTTACCTTGAAATACAGACCTGTGATCGACAGAACCTTGAATGAAGAAGACTGCTCATCCGTCCCACCTGCTATTCGCTCCTACTAGTACTTTCCCTTTCGCTTGCAGCCCTCTCCCACAGGCGTTAGTGTACATAAGCGTAGCACAAGCAAATCAAAATAGTGTTGTCATGCCGATTAATGGAGAATGCTGACTGCACTTTTCTCCAGCTCGTATTCTGCTGTGGACATGAATGCAGGACAGCTTCTGCTCTTTCATCCATCTGTCAAAACAGACAAGGAAAACACAAAGTGTCTAAATAAAGTTATTGGAAATCTTGTATTTGTTTCAGTATGCTGTTATGTATATAACTACCATGTTTTTATTTTGAATGTATCATTATTTCCATGTTGTAAGAAGAAGTTTTAGAGAAGATTGAGATTATTTTATGATATGGTGACGTAAGCATCATAATAGCTGATTATAAGTAACGTGAAAGAAAATTATGTACTAGTAATTATAATTTTGGTTGTCTTCTAAAGTTAAAATTGTAAAAATCGTCATACTGTTTTACTGAAGGAAACAAGAAATTTCTTCACCAGTTATTCCCCCCATGAAAATATACCATAAACAGAATGCACTCCTAAGAGCTAGTCCCTGCCGTCTCTGGAACTTCTGAAGCCGTGCGTGTATATTTCCTAGACTGTCTTTTCCTCTCAGAGAAACCAAGGGGCAGTTTTGCAGAAAGACTTACCGAAGTATTGAAGTGTACTGGACTCGACCTTAGAGTGCTTTAGTGCCGAGGTGTAACTGGTAAGTCAGCAATAGAGCAGTTTCTAGCTCCCGGTGCAGCAATGCAGACGGTGATTGAATGGGGTATTTCTTCATTTTTTACTTGTTTTGTTTTGTTTTTTCAGCTGTTGAATGTTGGTGGCTGTGGGGAAAATATCAGTGTTGGAAAAACCGAAATGTAATGTTGCTGCTTCGAAAAATTGAATACACCATATGACACTCGTGTAGTGTTTCTGTATTTTGCACCAGGGTGATGAGACTGGATTTGGACAGGCAGAGCAGGTGGAAGCACTACCTTGGCTTTTATTATAGAAGGAGCCCTGACTGAGTTGAGGGGGGAGGAAGTAACGTTTCACGAATCTTTAAAGCGATTACAAGACAGATAACACCTCTCCCTCCTCTGCGCAGCCGTTCCGGGGCCTTTCCCGCTGCCCTTCGCTGGCGGGCAGCTGGTTTCCCTCGGGCCAGGCGGAACCCGCCCTGTGGGCGGGGAAAAG
>NW_010423376.1:0-365 GCF_000710305.1 Buceros rhinoceros silvestris
GAGGCGTTTTGGCGCAAGAAAAAAATCTGCCCCAAAAGGTTTTGGCGGCAAGAAAAAAAAATCAGCCCCGAGGCGTTTTGGTGGGAAAAAAAATCTGCTCCAAAAGGTTTTGGCGAGAAAAAAAAAATCTGCCACAAAGGGTTTTGGCGGGAAAAAAACCACTCTGAACAGTTTTGGCAGGAAAAAAAATCCACCTCAAAGGGGTTTTTTGGGGGGGGAAGAAAAAAAACAGCCAAAAGCATTTTGGCGTGAAAATAAAACATCCTGACAGATTTTGGTGGGAAAAAAAAAAGCACCTTGAAAGGTTTTGCGGGGGAACAAAAATCTGCCCCAAAAACCTTTGGCGGGAGATAAAAAAAAAAAAA
>NW_010423376.1:518-1182 GCF_000710305.1 Buceros rhinoceros silvestris
CGAAACAAAAAATTACCCCAAACAGTTTTGGTGGGAAAACAGAACAACCTAGAAGGTTTTGGTGGGAAAAAAACCACCCACCAAGCGCTGTTTTGGCAGGAAGACGCACCACCCATAAGCATTCTGGCGGAAAAACCATCAGTCAACCGTTTTGGTGCCAAAATAAACAATGTGTTTTAGCGCCAAAATACCGCCATCTTGGTGCCCACAGTCTCCGTCTTGAAAAAACACTGCCGCCATCTTGGCACCCAAATGCCCTATTTCGGTGCCAAGACAGAAGGTTTTGGTGCCAAACCGCTATCTTGGCGCCAAAACCCCCTATTTTGACCACCAAACCCTCAATTTCGCCACCAGGGAGAACTTTGGCGCCAAAACGCCGCCATCTTGGACACCCCCCAAAACGCCGCCATCTCGTCCATCAACACCATCTTCTCTCCCAAACACCCAGTTTTGCCGCCAAGACAGAACGTTTCGGCACCAAGACCCTCCATCTTGCCACCGAAACGCCCCATCTTGGCCCCAAACATTTCGCCACCAGGGAGAACTTTGGCGCCAAAACGCCGCCATCTTGGACACCCCCCAAAACGCCGCCATCTCGTCCATCAAACTCCCCATTTTGGCGCCCAAATGGCACCATCTTCTCTCCCAAACACCCAGTTTTGCC
>NW_010423377.1:0-7054 GCF_000710305.1 Buceros rhinoceros silvestris
TTTCTGTGGGAAGGGGCAGATCCACAAGTTGTAAATAAGGGTTTGGGATTTTGTCCTTTTTAGACTAAGCTATTTAGCTAGACTTACTTAGGAGTTGCGTAAGGTTTAGGTAGACAACCTGGATCAATATTTTAGGAATATTGAGGAAAATTTTAGGTCTATTTAGGACTTCAGTTAAAAAAGGGATTTATTCTAGCTTTAGCTACAGCAGCTCAAGGACTTGTATAATATATTGCCTTTTTTAATGAACATAAGTCATGTAGCACTGATCCTCATTACTAGGTCAGAAGATATTTGTCTTTTAAATGCCAATTTTATTTTAATAGCTAATGCTCCTTGAAAGATCTTAACATAGCTTTAAAAAATGATCATAAAGCGAAAGCAAGAGAGAAGTTGTGGAAGCAGGTCGCCCTACATGCTGGCACACCGGCGTTTCGGGGCTCCTGCTGTCTTGGGGCTGCGGGGAGGTGGTTACCTGTGGTACATGTATTAACACTACAAAGCACTTCAGTCTTTTCAAGTATTAAACAATGGGTTTGGGTCTAGTGTGAAAGCCAAAGAATAACAAATATGCTCTTAGCTAATGGAGTGACTTTTGGGGCAGGTTTTGTACTGTTATATTCACTTTGCTGGCTCTGGTGGGGAAAATAAGAGCAAAATGTGATTAGAAATGTAGCATTTTTTTGTTTGTTTTGCAGCTACTATGGTGTAAAACTGAAAAACATCTAAAAATCTATCTATCCATCCATCCCTTGTGCATTTTTTCCGCTCCAGCTCCTTGAATTTTTTTTTTTTTTAAATAATTGTTTATTTCTCAAGAATTCTGATGGAAATTTTCCTTAACTCACAGAATTTTTTCATTTCATCAAAAGTAATTTCTTTCACTTGGAGCCAGATTTGCTTACAATAACAACAACAATTTCTCATACTTTCCCTAAATAATAAAATAAATAGACCTGAATAAGGAGTTTACATTCCCAATGGAAAGAATACATCTGTGAAGATGAGTTTCATTAAACCGTTAACTGAAACAGTGACTTTTGAAATTGATTCCATCTTTAGCCAGTGTAGTCAGTGCTCTCCTGAAGACTGTATTTATGAAGCATTCTTTATTTAAGATAGGCAAAAAGAGCATAAAAGAAGGCCTCCTCGCCCTCTCTTGCTGTCCCTGGGTCAGCATCTCAATCTCATTATTAGATTTGGAACCTACTAATTAGATATAATTCATTACCTGCAAAAATGAGATCAGAAATCAAGAGCTGCTTTTCAGAATAAGGCGATCTTTCCCCTCATCCATCATGGCTATAAGTAACCAATTTAAAGTCAGACAAATGCATAACCAGCATTATTACCTTGTCATAACTAGTTAGGGAGAAAGACCTGGAAAAAGCTGGCATTATAAATGGTTTTTATCACATTATTTTGCAGTTATTTGTCAGCCAGTTTGCTTAAGATAAATGTGGAACAATAATCAAATTCTGAAACTTAACCACGGACAAGGGTTTGTTAATTGCAAGAGGGTTCTGCCGGCAGAACCCTCCGTAGCGGGGCACAGTTTATCAATTTCCTCATGGAGAAATTGTACTGAGTGCATCTCCTCGTTGGGATGTGAAGGTGTAATAGGCCGAGAAATAGGAGAGGGGTCCCCTCCTCCAGCAGCCAGTGGCACTGCTCGTGTCCCAGCAGGACTGTGGAGCCGAGTGACCAGGGAGGAGTTCAGCGCTCGGCAGTTCTTCCTGTGCGGATCTTAACGGGGTATCCCCCAGAGCTCATGGAGAGGAGGCTGGTGACGAGGTGGAAGAGGTGCTCCCACAGCGGTGCAGACAGGTTCCGAAGGCTGGATTTGGGGTAATCGCAGATGTCAGTGCGGTGAAGCACATGATTAAATCATAATTGCAGTGGGATTTTATTGTGACAGCAGCTTTGGAGAGCAACTGATGTCCATGGCTCTCACCATCATCCATGGCAGGATGCTTCTGGAGGACCACGTTCCTGTCTTACGTGGGGTGGTGAGGGTGCGAGCCCAGGGAGCTTGCCAGGAGCTGCGGTGCCACCCTCTCATGAGTAGCCATGGTTTTCCCTGTGACTTGAGTAAACCAGGACCTAAATTTGTGTTTTAAAGAGGCTGACCATAGGGAGCATAAGGGCGAGGCTCTAGCAGTATAATTCCCAAACAACTCTCTCAGCTCTACTTACATTTAGACAAGGAGTGACTTCAAATTTAAAGTCCTGCTGTGAAGAACAGGATCAGGCCATGAATTATGCAAATGTTTTAATGACCATCGGAAAAAAACCTTCACACATCTTTTCTTCTGATAATAAAAATAGTCTGTTTTGTGTCCAGCTGAAGCGTAAAAGGGTACAGTTTTAAAAGGAAGAGAACTGCTACCGTGTGGCTGAGGAGAGAACGCCTGTCCTGCTGGCTCGAGGTGCCGTCCCCCGGCTTTGGAGCAGTACTGAAATGCACACAGAGGGGACAAAACGGGCCGATGTGATTAACTGTAAATCCAGGCTTTTATTACTCTCCTTTCCCTGCACCCCCATAGGCAGGTAGGGACAATAGCTTGATTTTGATCGCTGCCACAGCACGAGGAAGATTTCTGCTGAAGATACGTACTGAATTATTGATCTTATGCAGTGCTTTCACTGAAAAACAAGTGCGTGTTTTATGTACCGTTGATGGGGTTCCATGTAGTGGCATCTTACTACAGAAAAAATTAGTTAAGGAGTATCTACTGTCCAGGGTTCCTTTTGGTTTTCATAAATTCGTATCTTATTGAATGTGTTAATAGAATTGTAACTTTAAGGAAAATGTACTAGGAGTAGGAACACTTGCAAATGACAGTCTTTAGAACTCGAATTACTCTGCCATCATCAAAGCTGAAGCCACCACTAGGCAAGCAGGGAGGGTTTATCTTCCTTTTCTTTTTTTTTTAATTTCTGTGCAAATTTTGTGCCTTCTGTCAGCCCCACTTGTTCACTGAATCTGCTGTAGAGGTGTCTGTCAACGTCCAGGCTTCCATCCTGCTGCAGCCTTTGGGAACACAACAAAAGCAGTGGCGATTCTAATCAGATCCTGCTCTGAGCAGCCCCGGGCTGGTGCTTCTGCCTGCAGTGCTGCTCCGCGTGCGTTTGTGTTTCCAAATAAATACATCCCGAAAGGCAAAGACAGCGTTCCACCTGATTTTTGCATTCCAGGTTCACTTTAAAGGGCTGATCAAACAGCAGGCTCTAGACAAGTTTCCCCTCTTTTCCTGGTTAATGCAGTTTAGGTGACCGCAGCATGAAAAGACTTGACAAACTGTTAGCATTAATGTACTGAACGTAATGAACACCAACCATAGAGCACATGGTGCTTGTCTGCTTATTGGTGAATTTAACTCACTTTAATTGCAGCGTTACTTAACGTGATGGAGATGTAGCCCTCAGAGGGATCATTCCAGGGACGAATAATGTGTTTGTGTAAAATTAAAAAAAACCCAACAAACCAAACAACTAGCAGATAGTACTACTAGCTGTAGTAAATTATAGTTTAATAATTATTATCTAGATAGTACTTGGCTTAAGGTTAAAAAAGAGTCACTTCTGGAAAATAGGATAAACGCTTGCCTGGAGCGCAGCCATGGGGACTGACTTTGCGAGCTATACTGGTGGTGAGACATTCACGAGAGCACCTGGGAATAAATTGAGTCTGCTGGGAGGAGAAAGTATCTACCCTCGGGGCACGTCAATGGAAATAGAAGGTGACAATGAGCCCAAGGCCTGCTTGGCCATATCACATGGGTCTCCTGATTCTATTGAAGGTATTGCACAGCAACCTGCCCTCTGAGCAAATCTGACACCTGGGAGGTTTTCTGAGCAAGTGGGAGGTGCAGGACCTTTACCCTCCAGCACAGAGCTGGTGCCGTAGGCGGTGGGACGCTGGTGGTGTTAGAACCTCCTTATGTCTGTCATTTGTACCCTGAACATTGAATATCTTCCTCATTATTCATCCTACCACACTAGAAACAGCTGGTCTTCAAGGGAAATTACCTAATGAATCAACAATAAGGCTATTGTGTAGGCGTGACATTTCTGATAATAAATTATTGCTTTCAGGAGGTTGACCACACTTGTCAGGGTTTTGTGAGTTACAAATTCAGCTGCCTTGTCTTATGCTGTTTTACATAACTGACAGTGTAAAACCTTGGTATTTGACTGTAAGTTATTCTCTCAACTTCTGGATCTGTATCATAAAATTTCTCTTTTCTTAGTTTGTTCAGATTAATCTTTGCACATTTCTAACCTGTACTTTGAAGTGATATTCATTTGGTTTGGATTGATTATCTTTATTGTGTCAAATCTGTCTTAGAATTAAATATGAGTTTAAATATTTTTTTTTACAAGGAATGTAAACAGGCTATAAATGGAAGGAATAAATTTTTTATTTCACTTAGATAAATGATGTGTTTGCATATTTCTTGTATGCTTACACTTGAAGTAGTAGTTGTTCTGAAACCCATGGCACGGAGAAAGATCTAAATATTCCCTTCCTAGCTTTAAAATAATATCTGGATGTAACTAATTAATTTAAAAGTGCTTGGCCCATATGAAATATGCTTCAAGGATTATTTTAAAGCATGTTTCTTTGTTCACATGCAATTGTTATTTGCCTTTTACTTTGTGTATATAGGCACGTGACTAGTTAGTGATTAAAAACAAAAGTCTTTGCTCCCACTTAGCTGAATGCAAATGATACTGAGATTCAGTCAGTATCTGCAACAAATTGTATGCTTTATCTCTGTGGAATTCTGTGGAACCAGTTCTTTAGCTTTTAATACTGTAAGTCTTTTCATAAGTAGCCAACAAGTAGAAAAGGACAGCACTTTTGTTTTCTGCCAGATTTCTCGGGGGCAAAATGCATACTTGCAAATATGAATGAAGTAGGCTTAAGGTAAGAGAAGCTGGAAAGGAAGTCGGTATTCTTATGCAAGTAGTTGTGGAAGTCAAAAATGAGATCTAAGGCAGGGAATGCGTGTTCTAGCAAGTACACGGGGATTCACGCGCTCCCGGTGACTATTGTTACCCTCGGTTCTTTTCACGGGTGGTTGATATCTGATGTCTGGACAGTACTGCTGCTTCTGCCTGGTGCGGAGTATGTTCTTAATTTAACGCAGTCGGGCGCTTTGAGGTGTAATATAAGGCTGACTCTCACTCAAGCACTGGAGGATTTTTTTTTTAAATTTAACAACTGAGATTCTCAACAGGAAGAAACTAACCAAAGCCGAGTGTGTCGAAGATGTACCTTCTGACACTGCTACCTGAGAACTATGAAACCAGCCTTCCTGAGCATGACCAGGGTGCTCTGAGCTGGCCTCATGTCTGACGTGGTGCCAGGATCCCTCTGTCCAGGGTGTTCTGGGAAGGCCAGTTGTAAGTGGAGCAAAATGAATCATTATTGCCCTCAACCCACCCCCCAAGCTCCCTAAAAAACCAGAAAATCCCCGGGGAAGCAAAATGTCCTCTGGGAGGATTGCATGAAATCTTGAACGCACTTCAGAGAGGTGCCTGGAGGCAGGATCCTCTGGAAAAACAAGCACAGCAGAGGCAGCGCTGCGTCAGTCCCCTGCTGACCCCCGGCCTGGAGCCGTTTCTGAACTCTGCCTTTTCAAGTCTTCCATAATTTTTGATTCCTTTGTGTGTCGCACCCCATGCGAGGTGCTCCTGGGAGCCCTGAGCTCTTGCTCCTCACCAGCTGTAAGGGCAGTCGCGGGCAGCAGCCGTGCCCTTGCTGCGGAGGAATCCGAACCAGTGGGGAATCGTCAGCCTCTGCCTTTGCTCCACACTCCACCAGGCGGAAGGGCCGGCCGCGGCCACCAGCCGTGCCCTTGCTGCGGAGGAATCCGAACCAGTGGGGAATCGTCAGCCTCTGCCTTTGCTCCACAGCCTCCTCGTGTTCCAGCGTGTGGGAAGTGACCTCCTCTGTGGTGGCAGGTCTGAACTGCCTGCCCTCTGGGGAAGGAGACCCCACGGCCCCAGCTCCTGGGTCTGCTGCTGTCCTCCACAGACCTCAGCTGCGCTGAGGGCATACATTTGCACGAGGAAAATGGTCTATTTTGATGATCTGCAGCAAAGCACTGGCCTCCTGGGGTGAACCAGCCTGCCACCCACCTTCGGCAGAGAGGTGCCCGAACGCCCAGCAGCCTGCGTGCCCTGATGGTTGCTCCCCTGGGGAAGCGGACAGGAGACCTTGCCCAGTCTGGGGTGTGTGGAGGATCAGGACGGTGCGGGTCTGCAGCGTCAGAACGGGTCTTGCCCCCAACAGCAGCAGTTTGCAGGCAGCGTCCCCGGTTCTAGACCCTGCGATCAGTCCTGCGGGCTGCCTGGTCAGCAAGGACTCAACGGCACGGAGGAAGCTGTGACGAGATACTGTGACCTTTAAGTGTAATATCTTGGCATCAGTTAATTAATTGCGTGTTCTAAGTGTGCTGATGGTGATGAGTTAGTGGTGGACTAACTGTTTAATTGCGGATGTCTTCTGTTTTTAAAACGATACCCGCGAACAGGGCCGGGTACGCCGGGCAGCCGAAGGCAGATGTGTAGGCAGGAGCTGCTCTCCAGCCTGAGCCTGTCGTCCTGCTTTCTCTGCCCCTCAGACAGGGCCTTTCTCATCACCTCTTGCCTTTGCCGCGCTGCTCGTCTCTTTGGATCCCCCCTGCCCTGGAGCAGGACTCATCTCCATCCCTACTGGGGACGCCTCAGCTGCTCATGGCACCTAGGGTGGGCGCTTGGGGGTACCCGAGAGGTTGCGGTGGCCGCCTGTTGCCAGTGCTGGAGCAAAGCACCATTTGGAGGGCCTGAGGACTTGGATCTGTAACAGCTCGAGGGTGGTCACTGAGGGTGTTGAAAACAGTGACAGCGTGCTCTCAACACAGCTGGTTCGGATGGGTTGGAGATTGTTGCTGCTAATCAGGGACTGGTGATTCATGCGAGGCACCGTTCAGTTACGATGAGATGACTGAAAAAAGACGTGGGAAAAGAATTTAAAACCATATAGTGAAAGACTGACCCTACA
>NW_010423377.1:7114-18678 GCF_000710305.1 Buceros rhinoceros silvestris
TACACGATTCTGGGGTGGGATCATATTGGCCCAGAAAATTTAGCTGGTGTCAATGATAATCAAGGTCCTCTGGAACCTTTAAATTTTTCTCCAGCTTAATGTAATTTCCGCAGGTCCATTATTGAAAGCCAGTGCCCGCTGTGCTCTTTCCTTTTTCAGATAATGGGAATTCAGCTGGAACAAACAAAGGTGTTGTATTGGTGTCACATTGTCATTTAACTTTCCCCACCAGCCTGCTGATAAAGACACGTTGTATTCAGCAGCATACAGACATAACAGCAGTTCTGTCTCCAAAATCTGGCTTTACAGAGTAAGGCCTGTTGAGTTTCCATGGCAATGGCCACAAATTCCTCCCCAGCTCTTCAAAGTGAAAGACATATTTGTTTTGCTCGCGCAACTTCGTAGCACAAAAGCTCTCTCTCTTTTTTCACCTAACACCTGCTAATCTGCACTTGGGCCCTTTGAAGCCTCCTGCTGATCAGAAATTCAAATACATTTTTGCATGCTAATCTTAGTGGTAATCTAGAGCTTGTGTCTTTCATGTTCTCTCTGTGAAAACAGTTTTCTTTATAAATCACCAAAAATGTTGGCCCTGGTCGCTCTCCGCGGGAGGATGAGCCGATAGGGAAATCACGCTGTCAGCAGCTTGGATGTTGATTGTCTCAAGGTGCAACACAGCCTGGACTATCAGATCAGGGCTTTTTAACCATCAGTCCGCTCTTTGTGAAAAGGAGAAAGGAGGTGGGGGAGGGAAATGAGGGGGAAGGGCTTCACCAGCTCCTGGTGAGCCGGGCTCGGTGTGTGTGGCTCCCGGCTAGGCGGTGGACAGGCGCACAAGGGGCAGAGCGGGTGCTGTCAGCCGGGCGCCTTCAGCCGGCGTTTTGTGCCCTGCATGTCAGCTCAAAAAAGAGCAAGTGTGGCTGCAAAGCCAAGAAATGAGCGTTTGCTGCAGTGCTTTTCTGGTCATCTAATGAATAACCACGCAGCCACAGCACTGGATTCACAACCTGCGCTTTCCTCACGGCCAGGGCTGCTGCACGCAAACCGCTGCACCTGCTTTTCTGTCCATCAAATGAATAACCCCGCAGCCACAGCACTGGATTCACAACCTGCGCTTTCCTCACGGCCAGGGCTGCTGCACGCACACCGCTGCAGCGCCGCCGTCCTGGGTGGATGCTGTGCCAAATGTGGGTGTTGGCACCGAGCAGGGACAGCCTGCCCATCAGGTCTGCCCGTGCTGCCCTTCCTGCCCCTGCAAAGCGCCTTCGCTCGGTGCTGGAGCATGCAGAGGGAACCCCACTAGCTGGGACAGGGTGTCCCAAAGCTGCCAAGGGTCCTGGTGCTGCCTGTGCCATGGGCTAAGAGAGGCTGTGAAGCTCTGATGCCCTGGTTGGCCTCTACCAGAAGATGTAGCTGAACTGCTTCAGGGATGCTCAGTGGTATCTTTGGTTACATCAGTGGTAAAGTGTTAGGTGGTTTGCCCTTAGGGTGCTGCTGTGTGCCCACGATCTGTCTGTGTCTGCCACAGCACACTGGAACCCCATGTCCCACACGTACTCCAGCCCCAAACCTGGGCTCTGTTCCTTTTCCAGGCGCCCTGTGTCGGTGGGTGCCTGTGCTGGCAAGCCAGCCCCGGCGGCAGACACACTCACTGTCTGTGCTCTTACTGCAGTGCTCCTTTGTGCTCGAGTTCTAAAGCAAAAAGGTTTGAGTTTCACTGCAGCTTGGACACGGGTAAGCCTCTGCCTTACAGTGTCTTAGACGAGCTCGTCACAGAGCTTTACCTCGTGTAAAATCCTGTGTGGGTGGGTGCCTGTGCTGGCAAGCCAGCACCGGCGGCAGACACACTCACTGTCTGTGCTCTTACTGCAGTGCTCCTTTGTGCTCGAGTTCTAAAGCAAAAAGGTTTGAGTTTCACTGCAGCTTGGACACGGGTAAGCCTCTGCCTTACAGTGTCTTAGACGAGCTCGTCACAGAGCTTTACCTCGTGTAAAATTATCCTCACCCCCACCCGCCAAAAAAACCCCAACCAACCAAACCCTCCTGGATAATTCCTTAACTAATAATTCCATGAATATATACAATTTTTTACAACTGCTCTATGCAGCACCCAGGATTTCTGTCTGTGGGCTGAGCCATGCAGTTCTTCCTCCTTACTGTGAATTTAAAAAGAAATCTTAACTTCCAGAAATACCGTTATTTATGAAAGCTCGTAGTGCGTTTTGGGAAGGAATGAATACTTGCTGTTTCATACAGGTCACTAGCAAAATATTTGAAAGAGGTTTTTCTGTTCATTAGCAGCAAGCTGCATCTTGCTGCGATTGAGCCTCTATTCTATTCAAATTCTCTTCTTTTCTTTAGGGAGAGGAGTCTGAGTGCACAAGGGGCTATGGTTTCTGCAAGCAGATAATACAGCCATGTAATATAAACATGGCAATAATTTCCTTAGGCCCTGTGATCCGTCAGGCATGTTGAGAACAGTTGGCAAAGGTCTGGGGAAATTCTACAGTGCTACTCAGCAGCTACAGATAAGATGCCGTTCTGCTTTGCTCAGCTGCTGGATCCACACCCCGGCACTGGAGACGTCCATCCCGTTGTCTTTCCTGGCAGGGTAAACCTCTGCCTTTGAAGTCATATGCCCACAGCTTGCAGAGCTGACTAATACATCAACATCAGTAATTCACCAAAGTGGGGAGCGGGGGGAAGAGTGAAAGAAAGCTGCACCATAAATCTCAGTCTGGCTTTATTCTTTTACTTTAGGTTATATGTCTTTAAAGGAAAAATGCTGACAACATGCTTGCTCACAAAAAGCCTTTTGAGCCAGTGCCAAGAGTTTGCTCAAAACTGGTAAGAAGTCAGAGCTGGGATCTGGGAGCAGCACTGAATTTTCCTCTACTTCTTTGCTTTATGTTGATTTTCCAGAAGTTGAGATGTCCAGTAAGCCTGCTGCCTTTTGCTTTGAGGCGTGGGTCAGAGCATGCTTTTGTCTTCGGAAGCGGACGGTCACTGGTGTCTGGCTTGGTGAGGATCCGCTGGAGTTCGTGTGTTTGCTTTCTCTGTATCTGTTACTCTTCAGTCTGGCAAGTGTGACTTTAAAACAATATTATTTGGACTGAAATAGTGCAGCCAGGCAACAAGGGGCCTTGTGCCTCCGGGCAGGGCTTTTCCCCTCTGCAGAGAGCAGCTTCATGAATGGTAACATCTGCAGACCAACGCGCCTGCAGAGCTCCCTGTCCCCTCGCAGGCAGGGCCAGGTTCATGCCATAGTAACCAGTGCAACCAAAGCAACGGCCGCCTCACCTTAAACATCCTCCTTCATGCCAGAAATCTTGTGGTTTCTGTGCGCTCTCATCTGACGACGTTGCTGCAGTAATACTGTTGGGCTTGTGTAGTGTTCAAGACAGGAGGTCCTGTTGGCTAGCTCTGGGTCATCATCAGGATTTCCAGCCTAATAAATTACAGGGAGTAATTTTTTGATGAGGATTAGGCCTGGCTAAGGGGAGCTGACCCCATGTGTTTTTCTCCTCTCTAGCTATCTCAGTGTCTCCTTAATGCACTGGACAATGACCACTTGCATCTGCCAGAAGCTTTTCATGATTTTGGCAGAGGTCCTCCTACGAGGAAGTGTAGTCCGATAACTATGTGTATTGCAGTGGCTTTCCACGGGGCTGCCTGCACAGAGGAGCCCTGTTGGAAGGGTAGGTGGAGGGACCGCTTCTGCTCCCTCCAGAGCCCCAGAAAGTACATCAGTATCTCTGCGTTTGCACATGGTGACTGAAGCACCTGTGTTATTGTGCAAAGTACGAACAGCAGCTTATTGACCTTTACAAACCCGTCCTAAGAGTGACTACCCTCCCCTTGAAATGCAGAGCTCAGAGTATTGAATTATTGAGGAGCTTAAGAAGTGAATCCCAGGGAATCTCCTGCTAGAATCCCTGAACAAGGGAGGCCCAACAGCAAATGTGCCGTGTTCTCAGAGATGCTCGTGTCCTACTGCAGAGCTGTTGCGTCCTCCTATATTGATTGCCCGTCCAGCTTCCCCTTCCGGCGGCCTTACTTGGATCTAGGAGATGCAATGTATTCTTTTCCACTGAAGCTGATGGATCCAGAGTCTCACGTCCAAATCTTAATGCTTTAATTAAAAAAAAAAAAAGTAAATTAAAAAATTATATTCTGAACCTTTTATTGTTATAAAAAGTTGATCTATATGGAATGACTGGATCCTCACAACTTCAGCAGTCAAAACGTGCCTCTTACTGCTTCTCGTGCTGTATCATGCGCTAGCATTCTAACCATGCTCCGGATGGGAGAATGCAGCAAAGGTTCTTCTTAAACCTCAGGGGCTTTTGTGATCTTCTCGCTTGCTATTTATAGCTGATTAAGGCTCAATCATGTGATATAATGGTAGTTCCCCCCATGCTATATTGATCCCAGTGGGAACAAGGAGCATTCAGCACCTCACATGATCAGACCCTTCACATCCGTGTCTCGCTGCTCCTTACAGAATATGAGCAGTAGGACTGAGCACTCCTCGGTTTTCTTATTCAGACTCATTTCGAGCTCCGGCTCAGACTGGAGATTTGCTGAGTAAATAGTCTCAACAATAATCTCAGCCTGATTCCAACTAATTAAATCCTGTACAAACATCCCTCTCCGGGCCAATATAGCGAAAGACAACGAAAACACAGAAAACCAGACATAGCTTTCCTCCAGATTTTGCTCGGCCCTTTAATCCTGTATCTTTTGAAAGATAGTAACGTCCATAAGATGAGGGGTCAGCCTTCCTGCCCTCAGCATCAAGCAGTGGAATTTTTCAATAATGAACAGCTGGGTCACCAGCGACACAAAAGCTGCTGTAATATCCTGTAGGCTTACGGGGCACAACAGAAATCCCAAAGCAAATCATGATGTACACAGAAAGGGACCGTCCTTTTCTATTAAGGAGGCCACTTCAAACCCGTCTCGACACCACCTTTTCTCCAGCTTTTCGGAGGCGAGATTATCCCCTGCGTATATTTAATCACACATTGGGGGGTGGCTTTGATTGCCTTTTTAGAGGCAGAGAAGTTAAAGAACATAGTTTGAAGGCTCTTATTATCGGTGCTCCGTCCGCGTGCTCTTGGCCAAGATGTGTTTACAAACAACCGCTGTGATCCGGCAGAGCAGGAACCACGCACTGGGCCCAAGGCTGGGTTTGCACTGGTGTGACAGAATTGATTGTATTAGCCCAGGCTCCAAGTGAGTGTGGTTAGAGCCTGGGGGAGGGGGCGAGTGTTGCGTATGTGCTTTAATTTTTATGAAACCCCATGGAATTCATGGCCTTTTGCAGAGAAAGAAAAAGTTACCTTATAGGGCTTTTCCTAAGTACCCAGTAAAGCAAAAAAGTAAACCAGGGTAACATGACCAAAAAATAAATACTATAAAACTTTTTAATGTATCACAAAAGTCAGTCTGAGATATATGCAAGATATGTTGGAGATTCCTGATTAAAAGCAGTTTGTGTCAAGGAAGTTACCACTTGCAACATGTAGAACATCTGACAGTGATTAAGTGGAGCTAGCTATTAGATTTTCCTAAAGAAACAATAGTTAAACATATCTCCACAAGTATGAAACACTTTATGTACTGTATCTGGTACACCTCATTTAAATTGACTTAGATGGAACAGACACACTAAGTCTAACTAGTAGGTTATTAAGAATATAAACCTGGTGCCCAAGAATTTACAATCAGTTATATGGGAGGTATCCTGACTTTCCTCCTTTTCCCAGGGCTTTCATTTACTAAGCATGTGCTGTAAAGATGTCACATTTACAGCAAGGGACATGTTTAGGATGTTTCTTACAAACAGTTTTAAGTTACATACCTGTAGCAAATGCATCTCGCCGTGCTGTAACGTGCCGAATGGAGAGTCTGCTGTGGGCTGCAGAAAATGTGTGCTAAAGGAAGAACGTATGTGTTGGGAAGAAGACGGTCATAACTTTTTTTTTTTTCAGTTTGCTTATTAGAGCCTGAGATTTTTTGATAGAAAAATGACATAAAATTGTTTTCTACAGGGTGACAAACTTTTCAGCTCTGTTAAAACACTTAGAGGTTTGAGAAATGTGGTTTAAATTAGGCATATCGTACTTCTGATTCTGGTGAGTAGCAAAAAGAAGAGCTTGGAGATTCATCCAGCCCATAGTGTTCGGTAGTTGCAAATAAACTGTGTGCTGTAATAATCATTTTAAGAGTTCCCTAAGAAATACCTTTTTGTTTCTTTCGCTTTTGGATCAGGAGGCATATTTGGGTGGTCACTGCAGGGCTCTACTTGCACTCTGATGCTCTAATTTGTGTTCATACATTGCAGGGGAGGAACAGGCACGTCAGAAGGCTGAGTTCAGCATTTCAGTCTGCCTTTAAGTGTGGATTTCCCTATTATTTTGGGAGACAAGCAGGCAGAATGGCTGAAGTAAACCACTGCAGTGCTGTAAGCCCAGTCAGAGCCACTGTTTGAGAGTGTGGAAATCGTATCAAGTGTTCATACCTCTTCTGTATTCACTTACACTGAAAGGGCTTTTTTTAAATAATTATGCTCCCATCAATAGCTGAAGCAGGTTTGCTTTCCAGGGTGGCCTGTAAAGACCTAAACTATCTCTGTCTGCACAGGCTCAAGTCAGGAATTGCATTCGGCTCCTCCAGAGCAGGAGGCAGGAGGTTTAGTAGATGGGAAACAGTGTGAGCAGTCCTCTGCGGGGCTGAGAGCTAATTTATCGTTAAGTCCAAACTTCTCTAGTTTGCATAATGCCAAGTCTAATAAAATATTCTTGGGTACCTTATCTCACTTTCAGATAATTTAAGATACACAAAAATTGCATTGGAAAATATTGCTTCAAAAATATGAGAGAGAAATTGAAGACAATGTCTTGAGCGCAGCAGACATGTTTAGCTACTTTTTATTTATTTATGGTTTTCAGGTTTACAAAATCATTTACTGATTTACTGACAGGTAAAAGTCTGCCTTATGCACAAAACTGTCCAGAGTTTGGCCTTTTTGGTGAGAATCACCAAACCAGTGGAATTCTGAGGGCTGACGTGGGTCGGCTAGAGGATGGGCTCAGAGGATGTGGCGTGTGCACTTCATGGGGTGGCGGGAACGGCCCCGCGGTAGGGAATGACAGCTTTAAAGGGAGTCGTTTTCTTGCAGTTGGATTCAGTTGAAATGATTAGGGCTCGAAGCTTTGCCAAGAGTCCTTTCTTAACCAAGACATCATTACTGCAATTAGGTGATAGTCTCGACCGATCCATTCCGTGAAATGTCAGATACTCAAGTGAGTGTGGGAGCAAAAGAAACCACAGGGCTAAATGACACTTCTGTGCTTGGTGTCCTGCTCCACGGAATAAATCTGTTGTGTTTCTGCCGTTTGGCAGCTTTTGACCAACGTCGACTTGCAAGCAAGAAAAACACAAGAGCTGTAACCCTGCGCTGTGTAACTGTCAGCAGGGCGGAACAGTGGCTCAGGGGGAGAAGGGAAGCGATTGGTCCTTGGACATGCTTGTGTTTTACTGTGAGATGTCCTCAAGATGAGGAGCTGGAAGGATGTTCCCCCAACATGTTCAGGCATTCAAACGGGGAAGCAGTGCCATCAGCAGCCGCTCTGTCTTCAAGCAGAGTAAATGCTCGGGGATCTTTAAACCACCAGCCTCTCTTTTCCTCACATGGATAATCTCAAAGTTGCCAGTAACTGTTTTCTTGTGTAGCCCCACCTCAGTCCCTCATCATGTGGCAACTGTCTCCTCCCAGGTCCCTGTCTGATCTTCACTGCTTTTTGTGTCTTCTTCACTTCTTTTTGTATCTATCGATGCAGAGGTGACTCTTGTACTGGGCATACTGAGGTCATCCCCACCAGAAATTTCTAAGCCGTTCTCTGAGTTTCATTTCCGTCCCCTGTTAAGCACAGACAGTGCATGGGCCAGGGCAGGAGATGTGCTAGATCACCGCGCGCTCAGAGGCGTTAGAGGTGTTGCTCTCAGATGCGGGGAGAACCAGTGGCGGTACACAGAGCTCTCGCTGGAGAAGACCAGCAGGAACAAATGCAGCCAGCTCAAAGCCAGCCCTGTCTGTTTCCTTGCTGCTGTCAAGTTTCATTCATTTCTTGGTGAGAAAACATGAGCTGTAGTTGTTGAAGGTGTAGGATCTCTCTTGCCGGCTAGCTGTCTGCAGCAGGCACGTGCCCGGAAACTGCTGCTCAAAGTCCCTCCACACCCCTGGGAAATATGATTGTCCCCAAGTGGTGGGTGAGGTGATTTCTGTCACTGGCAGCCCACATCAGAGCCACTGGTACTGCAGGAGTGACCCGAAGCTGAGTGAGGACTTCTGGGTTCCCACGAGGCTTCGCTGGTGCTGTCTGGAAGTGATTAAAAAGGTGCACGGTGAAGCAGTGAATTCTGTGCCCGTTTCTGAATGTGTGGATTACCGTGGACAAGGCTCTGTAGTGTTCTAGTGAACCAGATGGGCGCAGGAAGGAGGGAGTGGTGAAAATCTGAAGTCTGTGGCACTGCTGTATGGTTTCTGATCGTGGTGTTTTGCAGATAGGTTTTTCCCAATAGCTGAACTCTTAAAAGACTGTTAGGATCCAAACGTGTTATTGTTGTCATTTGGGTCTGGTAACTTCTGAACATGCTTCCAGGTTATGAGAGAGCCCCTTGCCTGGGTCAGCAGAGTTGGTTCTGGACTGGCTTTTTGATCTCTCGAGAGTCTAATTTTCAAACAAAAAAATCCGTGTATAGCCTTTTTTTTTTCTATTGAGCAACCAGTCCAGCTTCATTAGGAGACAAAGGATGGTGTGAGCTTTCAACAAGCAATGGTTGGATATTCTTTATCCAAAAGAAACTGCATTACATGTTGCCAGTATAAAACACACTCCCACCAAGGAGACATTAAACAAAGCACTCGTTCCGGGGCGGGGGGAGGTTGAAGCTGCCAGCTGCAATCAGATGACAGATATTTTTGTTAGGAAATAATACCTTTCTCTGATTTCCTGAGAGGTTGACTATAGAGCATAAAACAAGGGACAGTGATGAAATCCAGAAGAATTACCTCTGTGTGTTCTGCTCTAAGAGAGTAAACAGGTACCTGTGCCGCCCAGGTACAACAGGCACTGTTTGGACAGCTGCGCTGCCCGCTGAAAGGTGCCGCTTGCTCGTGGCTCGGTGATGATAATGCTAGTTTCATATAAGGTTCATATAAAATTGTACATCTCTATAGAGATAGCTGTGTTAATAATCCCTACACAGCAGAGACGCTGGGTTTTCTGATGCATACTGACTACTAATGTAAAACACGCTCCAGTGAGAATTCCTTGAAAAACTGCATTTACTGCTGCAATAACAGTGAAAGGTCACCTTGGATCACATTTGCAAAAGGTCAAGACACTGGTGGAGATAACGGCCTGTGCACACAGAGCAAAAGTTGGTAGATTCACTGTAGTTTCATCTGCAGCCGCAGCTGAAAACCAATCAGGATTAGACATAGAAAGAAGTTTCTTCCATTTTGACTGAATCTGTGGTGGGAGAGGGATTATTCATATAGTGAGGAATGTCTCTGGGCCTGGTAAAAACTGTCCAAAAAGGCAGAAGTATTTTTAAATGCACCATTGTGCTGAGCTGCTCTTGTATTTCTACGTTCTGGAGATGCACGGGGATGAATGTGTGTCTTCAACACGGTTGCACGAGCACAGTTTCATAGAACAGCCTGTTTAACGTGACATGGCACAGGTAGGTAGTGCAGGCTGTACGCGTGCACGCTTTCCAGCTCACCGTCTGTAGTACAGACTGTGTAGGCATAGGGAATCGTTACCCTCAGCTGCTGGGAAGCTTTCAGTGTGAAACGGCTGGAGTTCAGTTGTTTGCTGCAGAGGGTTCTGCATGCTCTGAAGTCAGTGCAGCAGGCGTTTGAGGAACGCCTCCCTCACAAGTTGCTGCTCTCTTCTCCAGCCCCCAGAGCCCCGCCACTAGCTGACAAACCTCAAGCACAAGGGTGAAGAAGTGTGTACTGAACGCTGCCTCTCCAGCTGTTCTCAACCAGATGTGCTGAAAATGTTGCAAGCTTATTCTGAATGTTGCAGCTTTTCGCTTTAAAGAAAATGCATTCCTGGAGAGGTCCCCACGGCTGAACCGGTCCCGGCAGGAGTTAGTATTTCCGCACACACAAGCTGTCTCTCCCTCAGGCCCAGCAGAGGCAGTGAGGAGAGGGGTTGTGGGACCAAGCATCACACCTAAGTAACTGAGTCATCTTCACCATCTTTCATTCCAGACTCTCTAGTTCTTGTATAAATTATATGTGATCCACTCCAGGGTAGTTCAGGGGAAGTTAATGCTTTTAATTTACGATGTTTTGAATGATTGTGCTGGTGATACTTATTTGTGACAGGGCACCGTCCAGCCATGCCCAGTGAAGTTTGTAATACTCATCCTTGTGCAGAGGGTAAGGGAAGATCTTTGACTAATGAATTTATATTCCATTATAAGTAAAGTGCATCCTTTCTCCAAATTACCTGGTATCAGTTAAGAGACACCAGAAATGTCATTTATCTTTGAAAATGACACGTTAGGACACATGTCGGAGGCTCCCAGCTGCTTCACTGAAAGAAGGCAGCATATATTCACGGCTGGAGTCTGCCCAGATTTATCCGATCACATTCTCTGTCGGCCCCTAATTCCATCACGGTGACCCTCGCGGTATAAGGTGTAATATAAAGCAGCAACCGACAGTAGTTACTGCAGCTGCCGAAGACCTGGCAGGGTTTTACTGAGTACACAAGAGCATTCGATACCATTTGTTGTGAGTCTCTGAAGGATGCGGAGTGATCATGAATGGGCTTTTCATGTTGTGGTTTTCATTTCTGGGGCTGGACACAGCTCCCGAAAGTGGGGGATTAATAGTCCTGGCTGGTGTGAGCAGAGTGCAGCCAGCACTTCCCACCGGTGCTCGAACCAGACGCTAAAAGTACAGTGTGGGGCTCGGGAAGAGGTCTCCAAATATTTGACAGAGAACTAACAGTGGAACTTAGTGCTGTTCCTATTTCCAGGCTGCCAACAGTATCCAGGAAATTTTCCCAGAGAATCGCCGCTGTCCACGGCGTGGCTTCGACATTGCTCTTTCTTAACGCCCTTGTTCTGCTTAAGATTTACCTTCGCCTCTGGGGCAGTTTGATGTTGCTAAGCACAAAGGAGTAGCTGTGTCTCCGGCATGTTTGGGGCACTGGCTGCTAGGCAGACACTTCAAATAAGCCTCAGGGGTGGAGTGCCGGCCAGGGCTGCTACCGCTGCCATCCAGCTAATTTTTTTTGTACAAAATGCAGCAGAGGCTCCAAGGAGGCATCGCCAAACAGTGAGAGCTGGAGTTAAGAGGGTGAGGGAGCGGCTCTTTGTCTGCGCACCAGAGCGAGCTGCGAGAGAGCCAGGAGCCTGAGCAGAGGCCCAGGGGCTGGGAGACAGAGAGGACCTGGAGCTGTGGGCCAGCGGGCACCGGCCAGCGGGCGCCAGGCGGCTTCACAGCCAGCAGCGGCCGTGCGGTGCCGGCC
>NW_010423378.1:0-4587 GCF_000710305.1 Buceros rhinoceros silvestris
GGCTGGCGGGGAAGAGGGGGGCGCTGGTGGATATGCGGATCTTAATCCCCGGGGATTCTGTTCTTACCAAGTAGGTTCTTCAAAGAGCGAAGGTCTAGAGGTGAAAGAATTGCGAGAAAAATGAAGCGCAGTAAAGTGGTGGAGCATCGTCACCAGCTCCAGTCTGCCAAGCAGAGCCAAAAGGGACTGGTGGCATAAAGGATGGGGGAAGCCTGGCCGGGGGAACGGCCGGTGCTTGGTAGTGACAGTGGGGTTGGAGCAGGATTTTTAAACTCGGCATTTTACCCTTACACGAATGAGACAAGCTGGTCTCGTTATTGAGCTTTGAACTTTGGATGTGGTGGCTCCAGTTTTCAGCCAGCTCATCCTTCCCCTCGCTGTCTCCGGGAGGCTGGGGGAGGAGGACGGTGCTCCCAGGAGATGGGAGCAGTGGTGTGGCTGCGCTGGTTGACGTCCTGTCCCGCAAAGCAGTGGGAATACGCTGTTCTCTGACCACCCCTCTCCCCCTGCATCGCCACCCAGGTGTGGAGGAGTCTCTTTTTGCCCAGGGCATGCTCATCCTGAAAGCGTTTCCCCCACTTGCTCTGCTCTGCTGGCACAGAGGGGCAAAAAGGGTCCTTTGGAAACAGCTGACCCGCTCCATAGCCCGCCAAAATCGAGGACTTCGAGATCTGGGAAGGTCACCCTCTCACTGGGGCGTTGGCCACAGGCAGAGAGACAACTGCCATGCACAGCACTGAGAGGTTCCCACCTCTCAGCGAGTGCTCTGGGGAGCACGCAGCACATTGTCCCTGTCCCTGGGGACTTGTCTGCCCGCTGGGAATAAACAGGGCAAACCCTTCCCGCTGTCACCCCAGCCCCCCAGCGGATCCCACAACCGTCTCTGGATGGACACCACAGTTTTCTCGACACCTCAGTTTTCTCGACACCTCGTCCATTGGGCCAAATCCCTGCCCTCCCAGCCCAGCCTCCGAGTATGTTTTCCAGACCAGTCCTACCGTGGTTCCTACCTTGCCGTTGTCCTGGGGTTTCCTCCAGGCAGCAGAATCCCCTCAGAGCCTTCGCACGGCAGGGCAGCTGCCCCATCCTCTGCCTCGCTGCCAGACCCAGCGCCAAAGGCAGGCGAGTTAGGCGTGGGGATCCCTGTATCCATTGCCCTGCACCGCTGTAGATACTACACGGGGAGCAATTCTCTGAGCCGGCTTCTCCTGGGTGTCCATGTCACCTACAGCCCTGCCCTGCCTCCTGGCCAGGCCCCACCGTGACAGCAGAGGCCAAGCCCATGCTCTGAAGTCCCTGAGCGAAGTGTCCGAGGTGGCTGTAACCTTTGTTATCTTCAGGGAGCTTTTGGGAGGAGGGGAAAGATCTTCAGCTTCGTGAGGCAGCACCAGAAGTAATTAGGCTTTGTAATGATTAACTCCCAAGGGCTGGCTGGCAGGGACGGAGGGTCCTCAGATTAGAAAGGTAGAACTTGCAGGATCCAACAAAGGCAGGAAGAGCGAGAGCTGATAGCACAGACAGGAAGCATTGAGGGGATGTGCTGGGGATGCTGAATCCCACCCCCTGGTCTCACACCAAGGAAGTACTTTACTCTCTCCCACATTATTTCCCATTTACATTTCATGGAAGCTGAAAAATGTCATCCTTTGTTTCCCACCATCCCATCACCTCCAGGCCAAGCAGCATCTTGCTAATGCTCCCTCCCGGGAGCCAGGGCCACTCAGCTCCCTGCTCTTCACAGCCCTTTTGCAAAGGAAAGGACCCCGAGACCTTCCTCTGGAGTTCTCAGACACGGGGATACACCCCACTGGGTCGTCTGCATCTCCAGCCTGAACCCCTCCTCCAGCTCCCCAGGCTGACCCGTCTGGAGTTCATCCACACCACTCCGGTGATTTCCTCTCAGCCCAGGAGAGAAGGTCTCCACCCTCACATTCCCTCCTGGAGGGCCTCCATCTTCCTCTGAATGGGTCAGAAATGAAGAGCAGGACTCAACATCCTGACTTTGGTTCAACCATGACGTAAGACCAGAGCAAAAGCAGCTCTCGCTGGGACACCCTGCCCAGCACAGATGCTTCCCAGTCAAGGGAGAGGGCTAAAGCCCCCTGGGCTGCTTTGTGTGCTGGTGGATTCAGATCCTGCTACAATAAAAAAAAAGAGAAAAGAAAAAAAGGAAAAGACAGACCCAGGCTGGGAAGGGAGGGAGGAACAGGGATTAGAGCTTGGAAAGGAGGACTACACCCCTGACCCCGCCAGCCCCGAGCGGATGTTGTTGTATGAAAATGAGACTGATCAGGCTGCACCCACCCACGGGCTCCCCTCCCTCTCGCCTGCCCCGCCAGCAGGTTTGCTCAACCATCTGCAAGGACTCCAGCGAGGGTCCTCTGGGATCTCTGGTTTCATGGAGACTGACCACCCACCAAAGAGCAGCAAGCTGAACCCAGGGGAAGAGACACCAGCAGAGAAGCTGGGAAACCCAGAGAGAAAGGAGGACTGTCCCTCCGCTTTTTAGGAAGGTTTTTCTTTCTGCTGGACAATTTGGTCACTGTTTATCTGAAACTTCTCAGTCCTGCATCCTTCCCACAACATCTGCAAGGAGGCAGCAGGCAGCCCCTAGAAGTGATGTCCAGGACCAACCCACCCCTCTGGTCCCCTCTTTGGAACCTAATCCCCAGCACGGTGGCTAAGGGGGCCCTCGCTAAGGACTCTCTGAGTCTGTACAAACCGAACTACCTGACACCAGAGGAAGAGGGAGAGATTTGTCACCCTCCAGGCCCCTGAAAAATAAAATGCAGAGGGTCAGACAGAGATTGGCACCCGGATCTGTGGGGTCGCTGCATCCTCTTCAGACTTTCTTGGCCAGCTCAAACCTCAAAGTAAATCCTGTCTGAGCAAAACAGCAGCTCCTCAGATAGTTTCCACTTCTTAAATTTTTTTTTTTAAATAAAATGAGGCCACAGAGGACATGACAAGAGATCCAAGCAGCGCTGCCACGCTGGTAGCCCTTCAGTTATTTACTTTCATACTAAATTCCACAGATATTTCATGCTGTCATAACAGCAGCTCGGAACCCCACCAGCTGCCAGCTGAGCTGCTCTCGGAGGAGGGCAGCAGAGTCCCCCAGATGCCAACACAGCCAAATACTCCACAAAGAGCCACACAATTCAGCTTTTTTGTGTTAGTCCCCAAGGGCACCTGAACAGCTCCGGCAAAATCTCACCTGAACCATTTGTGTCCCCTCCCCATTGTGTGGGGACAAGGACTCGGGCATGGAGACCCTCAAGAACTGTCTCAGCCTGCCTGGCTGCTAATCCCTGCTCTTTGGACACCTCTCCATAGGGGAGGACCAAAGCACGGAACAGGACCTTGCAAGGACCATCTTGCCTTCAGAGAGGGTCCACCCCTGCGCTCTCCCAGTTCTTACTCACGTTCACAAAGCTCTTTGGTGTTTGGAGACGTTGTCATGAGGCTGAATCACCTGGGGACCCTGTCCCAACCCTACGACTGTGACCAGAAAAGGGCCTTTTGGGAGCAACCGAAATCTAGGGTCAAAGTCTCGGGGTCCTCACAGCAAGCACAGCCCCATAACAGAGGAGATGACACAGTGAGTACTTCTCTGAGGGACAACACTGTCCCTGAGGCTCAGAAAAACCAGGGCAAGTCTTCGGAGAGGGAGGACAGCTGAGGGGGTTGGTCCTGGTGAGTTGGGCCAGTGAGACAACCCCTCGTACTCAGTAGCCTCTGGCCACTGATAAGAGCCCTTATCTGGTTCCACATGCTGACTGCGGGGCTCTCCCAGTGCCCCCCGCCCCCTGTCCCCGCTTCTCCTGCCAGGTCTGTATTTCACCCTGCAGAAGCCTCATGCTGCCTTTTCTCTCCTGCCCTCCCACCTCCCCACAGCAAGTCACCCCTGGTAGGGGGGCTCCAGGGCCAGGGAGCTGCAGCACGCCCAGGGATGCGGAGTGGTCATGCAGGAAGGACGTTGGTAAGGCCAAGTGCTCCAGGTCCATCCCTTCCCATTCTCCAGCCCCCCAGTTGCATAGGAGGAGGCGAGACAACACCCTCCCCTGCTCTAGGCTCAGCCACAGAGGAAGGAGAATCCTACAACTTGGCCAAATGAATTCTCGCTGCTAGTGCTGAACCATTGTCAAAGACGCAGGCACAACGACCAGCACAGGAGAAAGCTGGTGATTCCAAGAACTTGCTCTTCATTTAATTTTGATGGAGACTTCGCTGCCTGCCAGCTGGAAAGAGCAGTGAAAAACCGCTTGTGGCCATCCTGCAGAGCCTCAGCGAGGAGCCTGGGTCTACAGTGGCTCTTACCTGCAGGGATCAGACCTGTGCTCCTCCTCCAGAGCATCCACAGCTGGATAAATGATGGCGGTCAGGAGGGTCAGAGCACGCTTAGGAAGCTGGACTCAGGTGCTTGGCTTAGGGCTCAGAGCAGCTTCTTGCCTCCAGGACACTGAGTGTTGTAGCAGCTCGACAAGAGCTGTCTGGAGGCAACCTCGGTGTTTAGGGGACAGATGCTGTTATCTTGGACAATGTTCCAAGAAGTGAGCAGAAGGGGATAGAAATGACATGGAGGTC
>NW_010423378.1:4705-5440 GCF_000710305.1 Buceros rhinoceros silvestris
AGCTGTGGGCTGTGCAAAGGCACAGCTCCTGCTGCCCAGGAGCCTGCTGACAGCGAAGGGCGCGTGCCACAGCAAGACCGATTTGGTAAGAAAGGATCTCAGAGGCTCTCAGAAGGGGAATGTCTTAAAGACTTGACAGGAGGGACTGTAGGAGATGGTGGAGGGGAAGGATGGTCACAATGTGGGGGACAGCTCAGGAGCAGAAAAGGGGCTGAAGACCCTGGTGAGACAGAGGCAGGGAGTCCTCTGGCTTGGTGGAGGCTTGAGGACCAGGCAAGGAGCTGTGTTTCCCAGGGTGGCGAAAGAGCAGTGACAGCCCCCGAGTTCTGCTGGAGAAACAAGTGGAACACCCGGAAAGAGTCTTGGGGAGCCAGTGGCAGAGCGGAGGTCGCCAGCACCCAAACCACAGCTGGAGGTGTTGGCAAACTCATCCAGGAGCAGCAGAGACAGTGAGGAGGTAGAGAGAAACATCCTCCAGGAGCCAGGCAGAGCATGGGCTGGGTGTTTCACCCACCTGCGGAGCCAGGAGCTGCCCCAGGGAAGAGAGGGCGACACGTTTTATAGCCGTTGTGGAAAATTCCAGCCTTAATCTCCTGGGGCTCCTGCGAGATTGTGACACAGAGAAAGAGACCAAACAGGAAAGAATTAGAGGGAAAATGCCTCTCTTCTGGCAGCCACCACGGCTGTGCCAGGAGTTCGCAGCAGCGGCGGGAGTGGCACAGCCATCCACCGGGC
>NW_010423378.1:5534-15471 GCF_000710305.1 Buceros rhinoceros silvestris
GGAGCAGCCAGCCCAGGCTCCCCCTCCTCCGGCCGCCTCTATAAACACGCAGGGCTTACTCAGAAGATTAGAAGGGAACAGGGCAAAAGACAACAGAGTCTCTTTTGTGGTGAGGAAGGATTACGGCATCAAGTGACCGGCTGCAGCTCCCAAGTGGGTTTCAGGCTCCTTAGCACACCGCGTCTGTCAGGTTCAATCCCCCCATGAGCCAAGGGAGCGCGAGGAGGCGGGACGTGGCGTGGGCCACAAAGGACCCAGCAAGGACACGTGCGGGACCAAACCTCCACAGCCTCCAGCGCAGCTCAGGAGCCCATGACTGTAAGTATCTAGTCCTCCCAAGAGCAGAAAGATTCCTTCAAAATTCTGTCTTCCTGCCTCTTCCTCCATCCATCCGCTCTGCCTGCTCGCTCTCCGTCTTTGCTCGCGTCGGTTTGCCGTTTCACACGGTGGGTAACGCACCTGACCCAGGTTTGCTCTTGCAGGATCTTGGTTGTTGTGGGTTCCCAGAGTTTGGTTAGTGTCAGTCAACCTTCAGGAGGAACGGTTAGTCTGGACGGATCGGGCAGGAGGATGCAGGCAGGGGAGCAGATGGTGCGGGCACCGTGCAGGGGATGGCTCTTCCTCCCCATTCCCCTCTCCACCAGTGCTGCAGTGAGTCACATCCCACCACGTCCCTCAAGCCCAAATGGTGCTTTGAGGGTGGTAGCTGCCAGGTGACACCCCGGGGCAGTGCCGCATGAGTTGGTAGGTGGGCAGGGAGTGCCTGAACTGGAGAAAAAAAGCACTCGGCAAAGCCCCCTATCCCGTGCGGGAGCAGAACTGCCTAGAGGTGGGTGACATCCATTATTTACAAGAACAAGAGCTGA
Organism: Buceros rhinoceros silvestris; assembly: GCF_000710305.1. Taxonomy (NCBI): domain Eukaryota; kingdom Metazoa; phylum Chordata; class Aves; order Bucerotiformes; family Bucerotidae; genus Buceros; species Buceros rhinoceros. Next base: position 6,401 of record NW_010423378.1, read on the forward strand.
AGTTTTCCATGTTTGGTAAAAAGTGAATCTGTATATGAGTTATGCAATGAAGAGTCTCCCCGAGCACTTTGGAGACCCAAAGTGTGGAGAAAACAGCCGGCTTTCCCCAAACTGCCCCCAGCAGATTTTGGGGTAAAAACTTCTCAGTCCTGGCCAGAAATCCACAGGGAAGCGGCGTGAACATTCCTGCGGCTCTAGCGAAAGGGGTGTTTGTGTGGCTGGGGAGCGCTTGGGGGACAGCAGCCAGCTCTGCTCCTCTGACACCACCTGCAAGAGGGGCCTCAGGGGCAGTTATGAGTAATAACTATTAACGTTATTGCCTCTGCTAGACGCCGATGGCTGTGGAACATCCCGGTGACATGTTTTCATTTAGAAATACCGAGAGTCTTCACTCTGGGTAATTATTGATGAACCGAGGGATCATTGCTTGGCATGGATTGCACCGGCCTGGGTGTTCTTTCTACAAATTCAACTTTACACGAATGTGAGTCTGATTGCTGATAAAGAAATTTTTATCCAGGGTTAGACAAGATGGGGACACTGCGTGATTGGGAAGTGTTTCAGGAGCCTGAATGCCCTTTTTTCATCCCCAGAGATTTATTGTGCAGTGTATGGTTGGAGGAGAGGGGAGGTGGAATGCTGGAATTCGTGCTCTGAGCTTGGCCAGGCTCCATCCCTCAGTTCCCTGACAGGGAGGGCTGCTCCGCCTGTGGAACTGGGACCAGCATAGTACAGATGTGGCCCTCAGCCCTAGTTTAGAGACGGTTCTACTTGTTGGGCAAGTGCTACACAAGCTGTTGGATCTCCAGGGGTACACTGATCTGAATCGGTACCAAGAAATCGCCCCTCTCTGGGTTTTTCTTTCCTTTGGGTGTCTTTTTTTTTTTTTTTTTTTTTTTTCCCAGAAATTCCTTGCCAGTCAAAGGCCAATTAAAAAAAGAAAGCAAACTGAGAATGCCCTTATTCTGCAGCTGATGATAGAAATTGCCATTTTTTTTTTTGCCAGCAGTATTCCAGGAAGACACTTCATCACAAGCAGATTTACAGAAACAATTCTGAAGCAAGTATCACAAGAAAAAAAATACAGTGAGCAACTTTGGAGTTTGTGACCCTGAGAATTAATCTTAAACTGTTTGGTGGGAGTGGCACGTGGGCTCTGCCCTCTCCAACCAACCTGATAATCAAACACCAGAAACCAAAAGCTCCATCAGAACGTATAATCCTTTCCCCTTGTAAGCAGCTCACATGCAGCTCAAAGACAGGACAAAGATGACAAACTCATCACAGTAATCGCTGACCAGAAAGTTCCTCCTGGTCCTCTGTGTCACTGACTTCATCTTACCAGTCGCTGGGTCTCAACTCATTGTTTCTTTCTCTCTTCCTCCCTTCCATGTCAACACTGGAGGTGTCCCTGTCTCCTCCCTCTTGCCGGCAGCTCCAACATCTGCTCGCTTTATGTCTCCCTTAGGATCGGTGATGACAGTGACATACACCAACCGTGTGGCTGATGCCCGCCTCGGCACCTTCTCACAGCTCCTGCTCCAATGGAAAGGAAGTATCTACAAACTCCTCTACTCTGAGTTCCTTATTTTCATCTCTCTCTACTTCACCATCAGTCTTGTCTACAGGTGAGCATCCTCACATCATCACAGCCCCTCACTCCCAGCCTGTCCTGGAGCAGGACAGCTGAGCAATGAAGTCTTGGGACAGTGGTCCTGGTGAAGAGGAGCTGGTCAGCCAGTCACCAGCCACTGGAGGAAAGGAAAGGTCCACGCTCACTGCTCCAGTATGGCTCAGCAGCTGCCAAATCTCCTTTTTCTCTTCGAGTTTCTCTTTCTTGGGATGAAGAGTCACAAGGGGAAGAGTTCCCTAGGGAAGAACAGTGTGTGGATCAGTGGAGACGGAGGCTGAACCAGTACTGGAGATGTGCCACCATGGGGAGTTTCCCTTCTTACACCACAGGCAATACTGTGGGTACATTTTTGAGACCGACATCAGCTCTGGCACCAGGGATCTGTAAAAACGGAACTGGGGCTGCTCTGGTTTTGGTGAGGAAGGACAGGGAGGTCCATAGCTGGTTCGATCACGGATGCAGCACGGAGGCAGCACGGAGGCAGGGGAGCAGCTCTAAGGAAGAGGCAGAAACTGGACTGGTGCAGCAGGGAGGTGGGCTGATGTCCCAGGCTCATGAGGGCTGTTCCCTCACATCATCCCCAGACTCATGGTGTGGCAGCATCGTGACAACCCATCCTTGGCTTCCCGTGCCAGGCTCCCATCCCGGCCAGCCCAGCGAGGCACAGACCATTCTTGGAGGCTGATGATTCTGTTTCTCCCTTTTAGGCTGATTCTGAGCGAGAGCCAGAGGCTGATGTTTGAGAAGCTGGCGCTCTACTGCAACAGCTACGCCGAGCTAATCCCCGTGTCCTTCGTGCTGGGTAAGGAGCTCTGTGGGGGACACGCAAGGAGGGGAAGGGCCCAGCATTTCTTCTCCTTGGTTTGATACAGCTCAGCAGACAGGCATGGTTTCTTCTGCCTTTGTAAAACTCCTCGAGCAGGAGACACCATATCACATCACAGCAGCGTGAGCTTGCGCTGGCCAGAGGTGCTGGCATGTTCTGGGTTCTGCCAGGAGGGCAGGCACCATGTAGCACCAAAAAAACCATGAAACCCAGACTCTAACTCTTACCTGGAGGTCTGAACTGTCCTCCTGGTATCCCCGTATGAGCCGTACCAGACCTCCTACACGTGAGCGTTGACATCTCCCACTCTTTAGGATGACTAATTTGCTCAGCTCACCTCTAGGTTTCTACGTGGCTCTGGTGGTTTCCCGCTGGTGGGCTCAGTACGAGAGCATCCCGTGGCCCGACCGCATCATGAACTTGGTCTCCTGCAACGTGGATGGGGAGGACGAGTACGGGCGGCTCCTGCGACGCACCCTCATGCGCTACAGCAACCTGTGCAGTGTGCTGATCCTGCGCTCAGTCAGCACAGCTGTCTACAAGCGCTTCCCCAGCATGGAGCATGTTGTGAGGGCAGGTCAGTACTGGTGCTGCTTCCCCACAGATCTGGAACCAAGCAGACAGCAGCGAGATGCTGGTTTGGGGGCAAAGAGCTTTGGAAAGGGCTACGTGACCTCCAGGATGGAGGTGGGATAGTTCTCTAGCAGGACGCGAGTAGATCCCTGCCAAGGGGTTGGTTTGTCCTTCCTCAGGGCAACAATTTTCCACTGGGCAGGTGGGAATTGGAGCCTCAGACCTCTGACCTTAACCGCTGGGCTCCCCAAATCCTCTCTGAAGATGCTCCTCAAGGTACAGCATTTCCCAGTCTGCCTCAAGGGAGATGTCTCCACCTGCCCTGGCCAACTGTGTTCCCTTGGCAATCCAGAGAGAGGAACAGGCATTTGCAGGACAGGAGTTACCCCATCCTCCACAAATACCTTCATACATGAGGAAGCTGCACCCTCAGCAGGACTTTATCTCCCTGCTGAGGGTGATCTGGTCAGATACGCCTCAGACGTGCAAAGTGAAAGGAGATAAACCCCACCCCTCATGCTCAGTAACTCATGATTTAACTGGAAGACTTGTCCTCCCAAAGGCCGAGGGCCTGAGTCTTTCCTGTGATCTTTAAGGAGAGTGAAGGTGACCACCTGAGGTTCAGAAGTTTCCATTTCAGACCAGATAAATTCCCTTCTGCCCTCTCTGACCATCCCTCTCCCATCTACTCTTTTCCACCCAGGCCTCATGACGCCTGAAGAGCACAAGAAGTTTGAGAGCTTGAATTCCCCCCACAACAAGTTTTGGATCCCGTGTGTGTGGTTCTCCAACCTGGCTGTGAAGGCAAGGAACGAGGGGAGGATCCGAGACAGCGTGCTGCTCCAAGGCATCCTGAACGTGAGTGACAGGGGCAACATGCAACTGTTGGAGATCCTCATCCACTCTCTAAGAGGAGCTACACGGATTTCCTAGAAGAGACCAGGAGAGGGCAAAAGCAGCCCCAGCAAACAAGGTCCCCAGAGAAAACTTCACTATTGAGAACTCTGATAACCCTGGGAAGCAGCCGTGCTCCACAGGCGAGACCTGGCAACCATCCCTGCCCTCCTGCAGAGAAAAAAAGTCCAGAGCAGCTCATGGTTCCTGGTATTGATGGGCAGAGAAAGCCACGTTGTTTCTGTTGCCTGGAGTGGGATTCATGTGCCCAGATCTACCGCTGGGCTATTTTTCTAGGCTCACCATATAGTCAGGAGAGAGAAATAGATGCCCCTGAGAAATTTTTTGCTTAACCTGTTGGCTGCTCATTTTGTGTGGAGATAAACTCTGCTAGGAAGGGATCGTGGGCTCAGTTGGAGACACCCAGGCAGCAAGGAGGTCCTCCAGGGCAAGCGTGAGACCCTGCTGCTGGTCTGCAGGGGTGAAGCTGGGGAGCAGGAAAGCTGCCTGAGTCACCCCCTTCCAGAAGTGTGAGCAGGGGGGAACAGGCTGGAGCAAGGAGGGGCGATGGGACCAGAGAGGCTCAGTGTCCCCAGCCAGGAGACACACAGTCACACTGACAGGCCATTCCTCTTCCCCGCCACAGGAGCTCAACACCTTGCGCAGCCAGTGCGGGCGACTCTACGGGTACGACTGGATCAGCATCCCCCTGGTCTACACTCAGGTGAGGAGGGATCCCCCACACCTATCACCCTGCTGTGTTCCATGCTGCTCCCACACCCCACTTACACCCACAGCTGACCCACAGATAAGCGAGATATGCTTGGAACCCCCTGTTCCCACCAACGGAGCTTAGCAGCACAGTCTCAGCCCAGACCCATTCCCCCAGCCCAGCCGCTTCTACAGAAAGACCCACTGTCCAGGGGTAACGAACCACAACGGGTACACGGAAAACACGTGGATCTGCTCCATCCTGTCCCTGAAGCAGGTTCCTTCTCCTCAGCAGAGCAGAGCTCTGCCAGCAAAGCTGCTCCAGCAGCTCTCGTGGAGCTGCGCCACGAGTGAGAGCTGCCTGCGGCTCCTCAGCTCTTTAACCTCTCCTCACAGACCAGGCAGACGCTTCGGCACCAACTTGCTCCTTTGTCTCCCCCAGTCCAGCTGCTCAGATAACACCAACGGGCTGCATCGTGACACGGGAACTGCTTCCGCTGGTGGTTAACAGGGAACACGTTGGGAAACCCTAAACCTGCACAGACCACACAAACCTCAGCGGGTCTGTGCTCCTCCGCAGCACATGACCCATTTATTTTTAGCAGTGCCCACCCCCAACCAAAGCCCGTCACACCAGGCACTCTCTGTCCTGCCCATCCCGAAGCTCCCCGCGCTGTTCACTGCTCGAGGGTCGCGTGATGCTGGGTGGTTGTTTGGGACCCCCTTGCTTGTTGTATCAAGAGACCACACAAAAGCCGGAGCTGCTGTTTGAACTGAAAACGGGAAGTTTCCAGTCCCGTGATCAGAGAGAAAAGCACAAAGCTCACTGCAGCCTGACTCCCGGGCGAGCAAGCAGGTCCAGCGGGAGAACTAGGAATGAAGGAGCCAGTTCAGAGCTGGGTTCCCCTCCCCGACTCGGCAGCAGCCTGAGCCACAAAGCAGCTCGAGGCAGCTGTCAGGAGAGCCAAGGGTGAGAGTGGGAGAGCTCTCAGCACCCCTCACTCCAGCAGAACCAGCATGCAGCCGAGTCAGGCATTGAAGCACTCTCCATCCAGGATGTGCTCTCTTCTGCCACTACCTTCCTGTGATGCTTCACAGGTGTCATTCCAGGGACAGCACAGAAGGAGGTAACAGTGCAGGGAACAGCCAAAGGGCTGTGGTGGAAAAGCGCCTTCCTGCAAAAAGCAGAGGAGAAGCTTGACACAACCCGATCCAATTCTGACACAACCCAGTCCAGGGCTCTCAAAAGGCTGCAGAGCTGGCAGCTCTTTGGAGTTGTGTGGGGAGGAGCTGCAGGGAGATGCTGGGAACTCAAGTTCCTCTGGTGTGTCCCCTGGCATCTTTCCCAGGTGGTGACCGTGGCTGTTTACAGCTTCTTCCTGGCCTGCCTGATCGGGCGGCAGTTCCTGGATCCAGAAAAAGCGTATCCTGGCCATGAACTAGACCTCTTCGTGCCTGTCTTCACCTTCTTGCAGTTCTTCTTCTACGCTGGCTGGTTAAAGGTACGTCCAAGAAAATACGCCTGCAGCTGGAACCTGACCCAGACAAGGGTTTTTCCCAGCATGTGCTCACCAGGAACCCAGCTGCGTTCTCCAGCCTACAAGCAACGTGCCAGGTGCTGGCAGACAAAACAGGAGCCAACGGGGCTGAGGGTATTGCCAAGACCTTCTCGGATGCTGAGTGTCTCACCCTGGAGATCAGCTCCACCTCTCCTAAGCTTTAGTCCTGCCTAGTTTGGGCAAAAAGGGAGGCAGTGGTCTGCAGGAGCAGGGGGGCAGTGAGCAAGGGGCAGTTCTCCATGTACCGATGTCTCACAGCCACTGGCAAGCTCCCATTTTGAGCCCACCCATTTCTGGGAGGAAGCATTGCTCCAAATTCAGGGGACATCACACCTGGCTCTGCCCCACCAGCCTTCTCCCCGCAGGGAACAGGGCAGGTCTGACCACGGTGACCTTTGCTGTGCGCTCTCCACATGCAGGTGGCCGAGCAGCTCATCAATCCTTTTGGGGAGGATGACGATGACTTTGAAACCAACTGGCTCATTGACAGGAACCTGCAGGTAAGGGGAAGGCTGGATCCTCCAGACGAGGCAGAGGAGCACAAAGGCAGGACTGTGCTGGGAGGTTCAGTGATACCTATCAGCACAGCCACAAAGTTCTGCCACACCTCTGCCACCCACCTCCCAGGCCTGCTGTGGGGTGGAGAAGCAGTTCCTGAGACCCTTATGCTTTCCTGAGGTGTTGGTGGCTGCATGGTCAGGAGGCAGCCGTGACCTCCAGAGAGAGATGGCGAGGAGAGCAGGGGAACTTTCCTGTCTCCTGCAGCATCGCATTCCTTCCAATTAATCAAACCTCTCCATGTGGAAAACAAAACAGGAAACCGCAGAGTAAACTTGGCCACTTTCCTCATTTGTGCTGCATTGCTTCCTCCTGCCCTGCACACCCGTGTGACATCCTGCTGTCCCCTGCAGGTCTCCCTTATGGCAGTGGATGAGATGCACCAGGATTTACCCATTCTGGAGAAAGACCTCTACTGGAACGAGCCCGATCCCCAGCCACCCTACACCGCAGCCACTGCCGAGTACAAGCGCCCATCGTTCCTCGGCTCAACTTTTGACATCAGGTGAGTGCAGCCACAGGCCTGCACTGGAGACTCCCCCAGGACTGGGGAGGCCACCCCTCGAGTCCTGGGCTCAGTCTGGGCCCCCTCCTGCCAGAAGGACATGGAGGGGCTGGAGCATGTCCAGAAAAGGGTCTGGAGAACTCGTGAGGAGCGGCTGAGGGAGCTGTGGGGCTGAGCCTGGAGCAAAGGAGGCTCCAGGGAGACCTTCTGGCTCTGACAACTCCCTGACAGGAGGGTGGAGTGAGGTGGTGGGGGTCAGTCTGTTCTCCCCAGGAACAAGCAACAGGATGAGAGGAACCAGCCTCAAGTTGTTCCAGGGGAGGCTGAGTGCTGTTGTGAGGGCCCTGACACAAATCCAATGGCCATGCAGGGACAGAAGGGCCTGTTCCTGACAGCAGCAATCCCAGGGCTGCAACCTCTCCACTCTGTCTGTGGCCGTGTAACAGCCCCTTCTGCCTCTCCCCAGCATGCAGAAAGAAGAGATGGAGTTCCAGCCCCTCGAGCAAATTAAAGAGAATGAGGAGGCCAACCACTCCACACCATTACTGGGACATCTGGGCCGCCTCCTCGGCGTCCAGTCACCGAGCTTCTCCAGGTCCTCTTCCCGGATGAACCTGCTGCGCAGGCGAGGTGACCCCACATCCCCCTTCTCCCACTATATGTACCAGGACATGGGCAAGCCTGGAAGCCCCTGCAGCATCAATCAGCCGAGGGGAGACTCGCAGGAGCAGTGGGATAGCGAAGACAGAAAACTAAGGGAGTTTGACGCCTTCATGTCAACCCCATTTTATGAGAGACCTGGTTTCTACAGCGCTCCGCAGACCCCCATCAGCTCTATCCCCATGATCTTCCCCTCCAGACGTCAAGGCCGCAAGAAGCCCCCCGCGCTCTCCAGCATCGCAGCATGCTCGACCTCCCTCAGGGATGTCATTGCAAACTCACCTTCCCGAGCCAGCGACGTGTACAAGAGCCAGAGCTCCCTTGGCTCGGGTGCAAAGGAAACATTTGTTTGGCCAACGGATCGGAGCAAAGGTCCCGACTCGCTGGCTGTAACAGTGGAGGAGGAAAAGGGCAAATCCAGCAGTAAAAGCAGAGAAGCTGCCACCACGGGAAGCCCAGCAGCTCAGTCCACAGCATCGGGCAGCCCTAAATTCCCCTTCCTAGCAGAGTCCCCAGACCACGACAAACAGGGCAGCTTCAAGAGTCTGAAGAGCTTGAAAACTTCACACCCACCCTGGCTAACGCTGGAGAACATGGCATTGGCCACCCCCAATTCTGAGCACTCCAGCGCCTTTCACACCCCCAGCAACAAAACCCCTGGGGGCAGCACCTCCCCCTGCTTCTCCTTCACCCCTGTAACATCTCCAGTGCTGGAGAGATCCCACATGGCCAACACAAGCCCTGATGCTCACAGCCTCAGTTTAGAAGATGCAGCCACTGCTCCAGACCAGCATCCAGCAGAGGTTTCCAGGAACACAAGAGATACTGGGAGTGGAAGCACCAATACCCCCCCCACAAAAGAGCCGAGAAGAGCAGAGAGTCCTTCCCCCAACGACTCCGGCATCTCTCTAGCCGAAGGTGACTACGTGGGGCTGATGGAGGTGATCATGGAGACCAGCGAAAGCACATGTGAGGAGCAGATAGATCAGTACAGCTAGAGGAGACCGAGAGGCACATGGTCCTGTGGAGATACCTGCCCCACAGCAGTATCTTCACGCTAGGACCCCCCTCCTGGCACCCACCCAAACAGGGCAGGGCAGCACCTTCTGCTGGAAGATGCAGCTGGAGCCCAGCCTGGGGCAAAGGAAGCAC
>NW_010423378.1:15507-17229 GCF_000710305.1 Buceros rhinoceros silvestris
TGGCACCCACCCAAACAGGGCAGTGCAGCACCTTCTGCTGGAATATGCAGCTGGAGCCCAGCCTGGGGTAAAGGCAGCACTGATGACCCACCACTACCAGCCCAGGTATGGCCACAGCCACAACTTCAGTGTTGTAATAAAACAAACAAAAAACCCTCTACATTTGTAGCAGAACCAGATTGAGCGTTAAGTATTGCAGATACTGAACAGCAGCTGCAGCTCAGCCTGAAGAGCCCAGAGTGGCCCAAACCAGCAAAGGACTGTAGTTAAAAAGGAAACCTCCCACGTCCGCATCACAGCGGGCACTGGAACCACAGTGTTGTAATAAAACAAACAAAAAACCCTCTACATTTGTAGCAGAACCAGATTGAGCGTTAAGTATTGCAGATACTGAACAGCAGCTGCAGCTCAGCCTGAAGAGCCCAGAGTGGCCCAAACCAGCAAAGGACTGTAGTTAAAAAGGAAACCTCCCACGTCCGCATCACAGCGGGCACTGGAACCAGAACTTTGTCAACAGATGTCACGAGGTCCATCACAAGTCTCAGGCAGGACTTGCACAAGATACTGCCGGGAAAGCAGGGTCATATGAGTTGTGACCCAGCCCCACAGCGCTCCTTCAAATCACGTCTAGCTGGTGCTTCCCAGTACCAGAGGAACCCTGGGATAGGGCAGGGCAGGTCCTGCAGTCAGTCCTTGCCCACCACACCACTTCCTTCTGAAGCTCCCTGTCACATCTGCCACTGAGCTGGCAGTGCTCAGAGGTCACCTGGGCAGTAGCAGACACCCTGCAGCTTGACTGTCTTCCCTAATAAAGCCAGGAGCATCAGTTTCTTTTCCTCATTTTAGTTTTCATGCAATAACAGGAATTGAGAGAAACCATGTTTTTCTACTTCTGTCTTCAGAAGCAGCTGCACATCTCCCACATCACATGATGAATTCACTTCACCTCCCACATCCCTTCCAACACCTTCACCACAGCCACCAGACCCAGGCACATGTCACCACCCCCACACTGCAGCTCCCAACCCAGCATCCCCAAGGCAGTTACCAGTCCAGCCTAGCTACAGCCCACAGCTCCCAGGTCTGTTCCCAGCACCATTTCTCTACATTAGGCACAAAGCCAAGCAAGGCATTAACCCCCTCCCTGCCTGTTCCCTCATCTAAATTCACAGTGTCCAACTCAGACACTCAAACCTTCCTCTCCTCACACATTCATGGCAGCGAGAGGCCTTTAAGACACAACTCCTATGATATTCCCATCTGTGCCCAAGGTGACCATCACAGAGACTACAGCACACAATCCTGCAAGCACCAGCCTCTCGCTGCCGAGACAAACAGAAGAGCCCAACGTGAACCAAGTCACTTTATTGGATGGAGGGCGATACACAAACCACGAGAGAAAAGAGGGGCCAGATTTGGTACAGAGCACGAGAACTGTTTAGCTAGACAGCTGAGGACACATGCACAGCTGGACAGACCCCTCCAAGTCCCACTGCAACCCGCAAGACCTCAGCTCTCATTGTCGCTTTCCCCGAGGGTATGCTTGTCGAAGAGGTACTCTGCCATGCCGTACTTGGGTGCCCCCATCTTGCGCAGGTTGGTCACGTGGTCACCCAGCTCTTTGATGGCTTTTACCTGCTCATCCAGGTAGTGAGTCTCAATAAAGTCGCACAGCTGAAAGGGAGACAAGAGTTGGAATTTAGGCCTGGGTGCAGCGCATCC
>NW_010423378.1:17311-20425 GCF_000710305.1 Buceros rhinoceros silvestris
CAGCCTGAACCGGCACCTGAAGTCTCACTGATCCTCTCGAGGGAAAGGAGAAGACAGAGGAGCCTTTAGTTCTGCCTCAGCCATGCCAGAAGGCCACTGAAGTGAGCCACCTTATCCAGGCCCACTTCTCCAGAACCCCACAGCTCAGTGTCAGTGTGGGAAGACCCTGCTCTTCCTCACTACGAGGCAACAAGAAACTTTCTGAATACATTCAGAAGTCTCCACAGCACCCGACCTCAAGGATTTACACCTGCAGAATGATCCAGTTCGGGTGTTTCTTTTAAATCAGTCCCTCTACCTTATGCAGGACACTCCCAAGAGCCCTTTAACTCAGACACCTGCTAATCTCTTCCTGATACCAAGAAGCCTCAATCCAGCCTTGCCCATAACTTCCAGTGGTGAAGAAACCAGCAATTTCAGAGACTGTGTTCAAGTCTCAGAGCTTTCCATATCCTGAAGAAGTGGCTCCAAATATCTTACGACAAAAAGCCTTATGGGCATCTATGGGTTTCAAGTTCACACTCATCCCCTATGAGTCTCCACAGAGCTCAATAAATTCCTTCTCCAAAATGCTGTTCACGAGTGCTCTCTGTTCCCAAGAGCAACACAGGGTTTGCACATGCACACTGCAACTGGTCCTCCTGGAAAATGATGGCCACGACCCTCCCACCTGGTTTTGGGAAGGCCATACCATGAGTTCACACCGTTTTTTTGTCATTAAGAACACAGGGGACACACACCTCACCCCTAAACCTAATTAGGCACATCCCAGCCTCCTCAGTGCACAGCCACATTCTCAGCCTCAGCATCCACTCACATGTGGGTCATTCTTCTCAGTTGCCAGTTTGTGCAGTTCCAGCAGTGACTGGTTCACATTCTTCTCCAGGTGCAGGGCACACTCCATCGCAGTCAGCCCATTCTCCCAGTCATCACGATCTGGTTTCTAGGAGGGGAAAGCACAGGACCATGTTTTCTCTAAGTACCCACCAGTAGGGAACACAATGTCTCAGACCAGCTTCAAAGCCTGTTCAAAGTTCAGGCACTTCAGCATCTTCCAGAGCTCAGAGCACACTGAGCAGAGCTGAGGGCAAGCTCCAAGCCCCAGACCCACCCCCACTCCCCAGGTTCTCCCCATGCGATATTCTGAGCTCTTGCAGATACCTACCAGAGCTGCTTTCCTCCTATTGGCTTAAACACTGGCCTGTACATGGGCAACAGGCACAGAAATTAAGTGGTTAAAACACCAGTACAGGCAAGTCCCGCCTTCAGTTCAACCACCTGGATGGTCCAGGGTTCACCAGTATCCACACTTACTGGTGAGCAAGGGAATTTCAAGTGCCCACCACTGTGCAGGTTTCCCCATGAAAAGCTGTCTTGCATTAAAGGCCCTATGACCTTGCAAGGAGTCAGGAGCCCTCTGCAAAACACCAGAGAGCACAGAAGGCTCTTGCCATTAAATTTAAGGCAGATAAACCCACTGCAATCTGGCTGCACCCTTGCAAACCACCAAGGGCATCCTCTTCCACCCCTCTGCAGACCAACCACAAGCCTTGTTCTGCATTAAACAGGACAACCCCCAGCTCCACTCCTCACCTTGATGTCCTGCAAGAAGATGCGTCCGCCCCTCCGGTTCTGGAGTTTCATCAGTTTCTCGGCATGCTCACGCTCCTCGTGGGACTGATGCAGGAAGTACTTGGCAAAGTTTTTCAGAGCCACATCATCCCGATCAAAGTAGTAGGACTGGAAAAGAAAAATTTACATACTAAAAATCCCAAGCTTTGCTCCAGCAGCTTCACAAAGCCCAGACCATGCTGTGACTTCAGGTATATCTCCTATAGAGATGGCTGGCGTCCAAGCTGAGGCAGCACAGCAGCAGAATTCTTCCCTTCATTGCGAGTTACATTTCCTTGATTAGGATTAAATTCTAACCTCTATCCCTACCATGACACTAGGGACACAAATAAATGATATTTGTTTTTCAGTTCTGAAGATACAAAACAGCCCACATAGATACCTGATCTTCTGAGTACCTTTCAAACACCTTAAACATGAGAGACAAAGTCCTTTTCAAGGAGAAATCTTCCCCACTGCCTTTGTTTGCTTACAACAACCAAAAGTCAATGTCTGGCAATTCCAGTTAAGGGTGACCGAGGACTTTTAAGGTACTTCTGTAATAAAGCTCCAGTGCTTCACTTGGCTTACCAAGGGATTAGACTAACAGGTAGACTTTCCACTTTGGAGAAAAAAAAACCACACAGACTCACATTTAAAAGACAAAAGCTTAACTGAACTAGAATACATATGCAACAGTAAATACAAGATCGTCTTTTTCGAAAGCCCAAGAAACTGGAACAGCAGTTAGAAGCCCTCCCGCAGCTGCTTGTTCTGTGGTCAGAGCCATTAGGCAGGATTCAATGGGGAGCTTTGTATCAACTGCCAGTTATTTACCAGACAAAGCACCACAATTCTCTGCTCTTGAACAAGCAGCCTGGAGGTTTTCAAGGCAAGACACTGGTGCTTGTGTACTGCTATCATCCACAAACACAATTCCATTTAGCTCATAGCTGAGGTTCAGACTGTCACAGTGACACAGAACCAAGCTGTAAAATGCTGTAACAGTCTACAGAGTCACCAGAATGTCTCAGGTTACCTGCACGGCTAAAGCACCACCACTGCTGCAGAGGCCAGAGCTGCTGCTTGGACCAGAGTTACTCATCTCAGCTACGGCTAAAGCAGGAGTCTCATGCCAAGCGAGACATGTAAGCACAGCGCCGGGGAAACCACGGATTCCTACCATAAGCCGCTTCAAACAACTACGAGCAAAAAGCCTTGCCTCAGAGACATGAGTGCCTGTGGGAAAGGTGCCAAGCGTCTCCGTTAGTCAGCTCCTGCCAGCCAGCCCAGCCCCAAGGGCAGAGCCGCTGCTGAGCGGGGCTGATAACGGGGCCGTCAAGGGCAACAGGCAGAGTGCGGTTAACGTGTGACTCGAGTTCGCCTCCGAGATAAAGCCTCACCTACAGCAAACAAGCTGCGGCCCCACCCCCGGGGGAAGGCCGGGACCGCCCCTCGGGCAGCGCTGGGGGAGGAGGAGGAGCAGGAGCGCGGCTGCGCCCG
>NW_010423379.1:0-18063 GCF_000710305.1 Buceros rhinoceros silvestris
CCCGGAGGCGCCGCAGCTTCTCCCCGGAGTAAGCGGGTGCTCGGCAGCCAGGGCAAGGCTGTGCCCCGCGGCCTCCCGCTGCTGCAGCTCTGCTGGGGGTGGTAGCACAGGTGGTGGGTCAAACTGAGGAGGATTCCCTCAGGCTAGCTGCTAAATCTGGGTGGGTTTTTTTTTTCTGCCATGCTACTCATTGTTAGCAAGTTTATGGGGAGTTTTTCACCTCGACACCGGCCAGACGCGAGTCAGCTGTCAGCCTGCAGCTGTCAGCCCCTATAGCCAGCCTGGTAAGTCTCACAAAGAAGCTGGACAGATGACTTCAGGCAAGGGCCATCCAAGACATAACTTGCAGCCAGCTCAGAGCAAGGACAGAGCGTCTGACTGCAAAAGACAGCAGAAGCGTATCAAGACAGTCACCCTCCCATCCACAACAAGCAAATCCTTTATGTATCCTCTTGCAGAATTAATCTTTGCTATAAAAGCAGGGATCTGCACCACCTAATCCATGCCCCTTCCCCCTGATGCCGAGCTGCCCCACACATTAGTTTAGAAGCATCGCCATAACTCCCATATCAGCAGGTAAAGCATTAGAAGCAGACTGACAAACTGGCGGTGGAAATTTCAGGCATATGAAACTATTAAAGAGACTTTGGGTCAGCTATAGATTAGTAAAACACTCTATTTATTATAAGAACAATCAAAACTGAAAGGACCTGTTTTTGTGAAAAAAGGGGGGGGAGACGATAAGAACACATATACAAATGTGAAAAGTCGCAGTCTTGAGTGAACATTCAGCGTAATTCTTTCCAAAAGGAGAGTCGGTTTGTGTCCGAACACGAGTGCATTAAGGCCAGATGTAATATTTTCCCACTCTAGATATATAAGATGCTGCAATATGAATATTAATGCAATTACTGTGTATTACAACTGAAGAGATGAATACAGCTGGCATCATCTGCCAGCAGCAAATCTCCAAATACACGTGGGGAATGGAAATGGCAAACTGCTGCGTTCGCTCAGAAAGAACAAAGCCTAGTTGAAAGGAGTGCGGAATATAGACGTTACAATCCTTCTCACCTCGTTTCTACAAAAATAGAACATGCCCGAGTATAACAAAAAGAAAGAACTGAAAAGGTGGTGGAGCATGGATGAATCTCCCCTGAATGTGCTGCTCCTCGGCTGCGCTCTGGCCTTATGCAGCAGAGCACAAAGCACCTGGCGCTGTGCAGAGTTCCGTAGGAGGAGGTGTAGGAGGCCAAGGCTTGTCTGCAGCTGAAAGCAAACAGGAGGCTAAGGTCCAAAGTAATAATTTCAATGAGTACAAATGAAATGCCCAAAAATATTACACAAAGACGGTAGAAGTACTTTTCATTGTAATTCCTGAGCTCAAGCTAAGAGGAGTAACACAAAGAGAACAGGTGGGCTTCTCCGAAAATGTCAGTGTCACTGCAACCATCTAAAATGAGCCCGGTTGACCTGGATGGACCATGAGGCCTTCAGTGGTGAGTTATGAAACAACACACTCGGTGGCCTCTTTCTGGAGCCTCTTGATCCAGGGCTGCAGAGAGGTGGTGAGGCTGGGGGAGAAAAGTGCTCAGGACCATGTTTTCAAGTGATACCGCTTTGGGACTTCCCTCCTTCAGGGTCACGCTTTGAGATGACTCTTGGCTCCATCATATTTTCAGGGTGCTGGTCATCTCCTGCAGCAGCTGGGATTCTGGTATGCACCAGGAGGCCTGGAAACCCCCACTAACATGCAGCCCTAAGAATTCACCCCAGAACCTACATTTACAAACCACGTGGGTGAAGCAAAGGCAGAAGCAAGCCCTTCAGCTTCAGGTGTCTCCAAAGACAGGGTACAAGAATTCAGCTGTACTACAGAAGATTTGGAGAAGTCACACACTTCCTTCTCTTTTTTCTTTTTTCAAAAGGTCTGTGAAAGAAAACAAAGGTTTGGTGTCCAAGGTGAGACACCGTGCGAGCTCAAGTTGTGCCACATCTTCATTCCATCTTAAAACCAGTAGAGCTGATGGCTGCTCTCAGGTAAGTATCTCTGATTTTCCACCTGCAGCAGCTTGGGATGACGGCTCTGTGTTGCAGATCAAAAGAGCCAAAGCACCAGTGAACGTACTGCTTGTAAGCGAGATGATGCAGCTGGTTGTTGATGCTGCCATCCGCCACGTCCAGGAATGGGTCTCTGTAGAGATCGGCTTTCTTCAGGGTGTGAGTGGGCAGCCCAAGCTGCTGCAACCAGTGGGAGGTTGTGAGGCTCTGCCCTTTTCTCCTTCGGCAGGGAGCTGCTCGTGGTACTTCTGTGTTGGCTAGCACCCCTTCAGGCACTCTGCGGAAGAGGCCCCTTGTCCAAGAGGTTGCCCGAGCTCATATTTTTTGTTATCCTGATTCCTGTTTGACTCACTGGTGCACATTGGCTCGTTGGACTTGCTGGTGCAGCAGCTGCCAGCATCACAGAAATTCACAGGGTGGCTCTGCAACAATTCCCAACATAAATTAAAGAGAACAGCATTTGCTGCTTCATCCAACACAACAGTGATCCTCACCACTGGGTTTTTCATTTGACACAGCACAATAGGGATAATGATGATAGATCAGCAGATCTGGAGGAGGATTGTCTTTCTGTGTTGCCAACGCCCACCCCAGTGAAATCGAATCGACACCTCACAAGTTGTTGCAACACCAACGCACTCACGCTGGCACATACCCACCACAGGAAAGCAGCGATTTTTAGCTAACTCTAGAGAAGATACCCTCTAGTCCCAGGACCTGTTAGCTTGAAGCAGACAGCAGGAATCTAGTTTTAGCCCCTCAGAATCTAATCTGGAACTATGGGGAGGTGGGGGAGTTGGGAACCCAAACTGGTTTGGAATGACATTCCTCACTTCTTCCTTCTGAAGGGGGGACCCCAAAGGTTACGTATGTATGTCTTTACCTCAGCAATGCTGCCCTGAGTGAGCTGCAGGCTTGTTTTCAGAAGCGTCTTTATCCAGGTGACATGTAGCTCAGCAACACAGGACACAGACATCGCGCGTGCAAGCAGAAGAGCACTGTCTGCTGGAGTAGTTACTGGGAGAACTGGGGACGAACAAGCATAGCGCATGCTGTGCACGGTTCCACAGAGCTCCAGATCAGCTGCATTTTTGTATCCATAGAGCAGCAATTTACATTCTTTACCCCTCTTGGATTCAGCACTTTTTCCTGTTCGAAGTTTGGTAGAATGGTGATTTGCTGCAGCTGGAGCAATAAATTACCTCCACAAATAGCAATTCCAAAGGCACTTGCAACCTGCATGTGAAAAAAAACCAAGTAGTGATTCCATTTTCTTAGTGAGACTGAATCTGCAGAACTGGTTTATTAACACAACAAATAAGTCTCTCTCCAAGCCAAAATAGGAGATTGCGGACACAGTGTTTTTAATGAGCTTAATGCTGCTAAATTTTCTAGCTTAAAGCAAGCAGATGAACAGTATTTTGCCCAGCATCTGCCCTGACAGTCTAAACTAAATTAATACCTATAGAGAGATTCAGACAAATTAAAAATCCAGCCAATGTCCAAAGAGTGTTTTGCTGTCTCCATTCAAACCGGAACCTGAAGCTGCAGAAAGAAGTTCGATCACAAGTAAAGCAGATAGAAAACCCAGCAAGGATATGTGAGGAGCTGGCGATGACAAGATGCCCAGGCTCTGAAGGGTTTAATGTCATGTTATCCGAGCCCAGCTCTGAATTCCTGAGCACACTTCAGCATGCTGGATATCAGCCATTTCCCATTCTTCAATCAGTGGAGAGTAGCAAGAATCACGTGAGCCTTTACCAACTTCCAGTTTCTTGTTCTGTCAAGAACTGGACTCTCCTGATGCACAGCTCACATCAGCTTATGGATCAATAAGCAGTCACAGAGCACAGAAGGAGATCTTTTTAATCTGACAATGAAAAGCTGGCAGCACAGACAAAATCATTACATTAAACTGAAAGCCATACTAAACCAAACGACGGTGCTAATACCCAACACGCATACATCTTCTGCCTCAGCCATGGTGGCAGGACTCAGACTGCTGTATTGCTCTGGACTGCTTTACTGGCGTGATCTCCAAGTCCTGCTCTCCTTCGTTTAGATAAAGAATTTGAATGGCAGCGTGCTTAGCCGAAGGGGCAGAAGGTCAGCTCCAGGGGTGGCAGATACTCACAGGTCACTCTGTCACTGCCAGTCAAAATGTCTTCTATAGTTGCTTGCCTGTTCGATAGTAAACTGTTTAAGAGAAAACTTCTGGGGTAATGCCATCGGCTCAGCCCTCTCCTTTTTAGCATCTCATTCAGGTATAGAGACATCTAAAGAAAACCACATTTTCCTCCTTCCCTTTCTCTTCGGGTTCAGTCCCTGCTGCTCTGCTTTGCCATCTTGATGCTAGCAAACCAGCCCAGAGCAAGCTGTTACTTGATTCCACTCCCTCCTGCACATCCTACTACAAGCTAAGCTTGGCAGACTTTGAGTACTTTTAA
Source organism: Buceros rhinoceros silvestris (assembly GCF_000710305.1). Classification (NCBI taxonomy): domain Eukaryota; kingdom Metazoa; phylum Chordata; class Aves; order Bucerotiformes; family Bucerotidae; genus Buceros; species Buceros rhinoceros. The sequence goes on from NW_010423379.1 coordinate 4,509, forward strand.
TCAGTTCCCTAGATCATGGGATCAGTCGCTTCCCATTCACTGCGATCTGATCTGTATTCTCTGAAGGCAGTGAGTCACTCCAAAAAAACCACATTGTAATGTGCTCTGCTTTCTCTTTCCTTGCACAGACACGAAATGCCTTTTTTCCTGGGCTGAAAGGTTCCACAGGATGTGGCCAAGACATGTTCTGTGGGCCAGTTCTTTGCTTCTGCAGCCTGCAGGTCAGTTAGATTTTTATTTGAAAGTTTTCTTAACTTTCCAAGATCAGAGCTTTGCTCTAGCCCTCAGGGTAGAGGTTATTTCATATCTGCTCTTGATGGCATAGAGGCGTTCTCCTCTGTACCAGCTTTGTGCTTTGTGACCTGTTAAGAGCTTTCTTGATCACTGGCTGACGCTTTGCTTCCTTGCACCTCAAGTTGGTTTCTTTTGGAAGGCTAAAGCCTGTTTCCATCGATGTCCATCACAAAATTCCCTTTGGAACTGAGATTAAATCAATGCAGACAGAGATTATAAGCTGCCCAAAGTAGCCTCCATGACTTCTAGGACCGCAGGGGAAGCAGCATTCCATACGTGCCGTGCTTCTCATGATCCTTTCCAGTATTTTCTCCTGCTGTTGATCTTTGTTAGCTTTAGGACACTGGATGGACCTCTGATATGATAATATTGTACATTCTTACGACATGTCACTAATGGGAAAAATATATGTGAAATATATTAATTGCAGGATCCTTTCTAGCTCTCCCCCCCTTACTCACTTGGGTAGCGCTACTGAAATCAGCAGCTCTGTCATACACTAACTCAGCCCTGTGGCAGGGTTTGTGCGTGTTCTTTGCCAAAACATCCACGCTTGTTTTAAATAGTATTATGCTCAATCTATTCACTGCTCTTCAACTTTCAATGTCTTTGCCTTTTAAATTGCTGCACTGAACTACTCTGCCCCTCTTTTTTTTTTAATTTTGGCGACATTAGAGAATGATATTTCTTTGCCAACAAACTCCTTGATTAACAGATAGTCAGGCCACCAGGATGTGGTCTGGCATCGCGCACACTCTCCCAGCAGCCTGTGTTCTCAGACCAGGCTTGCTCTCTGCAGCAGAGATTTGAGCTAACTGCAGCAAAATAATCTTGCTACCGACTGGTATTTTGATGCTTAGAAGGTAACAAATTTTGGGCAAACCCATTCTTGGCATTTTGACCCCAGCTGTTAACCTGTCACTAAACGTCCTCAAAATTGTTCCACTTCCAAAAGCCTTTTCAGAAACGGCTTTGCCTACAAAAAAGGTATTCAACAGAAAGGTTGCTGGTCTGAGCCTCACAGCGCTGCCTTGCCTTTTCCTTATGATCTCCCCTACCTCGTGTCTGTGATTGCCAGGTCAGAGGGAACACCTTTTTTGTTCTTTGTTTGCACAGCTCCAGCGCAATGCAGCTTTGGAATACACTGGCAGCTCCTGACAGTTACGGCACTCATGTTGGCATTACAAATGTATGAAAAACAAGAATGTAATAATAATCATGCCGTCAGTTGAAAAAAAGTGTTGTTACACAAGAGTTTTGACCTAGATCTATAGGACAACCTTAGTTTTAAACCTGCTGATAAGCATTTGATAAATGCTTTGTGTAACTATTTAGAACTGGAGTCATGTCAAGGTTTTTTTGTCAGAACTTCTCATAAATCTGTTACATGCACAGAGAACAAAAATCTGAAAATTGCTTTTGAATAAATCTTGATTCAGTGAACTCTGGGGTTACCCAGATGGAAGAAAAACACTTTGTTATTTTATTTGTGTTAATTGCCTTGGGAACCTCACAAGTTTAGGTAGTTTCAAGCCTCAACCGCCATATGGTAGCAAACTATTCTCTGTGTTAGCTCCCAGAATACTTACTGGAAACGTCTAGGCCATTCAACACAGAAATAAAATCTCCTGCGATACAAGCATGCTCCCTGGGAGGATGACTATGGTGACACATCTATGCAACTGAAGTAACTGCAGGTTAAGGATGTGACTACAAGAATGAAGAAGGAGAATCAAAAGTCATCATTCCCCAAACCTCACCACATCTTTGATTCAACTCAGAAAACAAGCTACTGGCTTCATATAACACTTCTTACGGAACAGGAATCCAGGGACCCATCTCTATAGACTAGTTCATAAGCGATCAATCAAGCAGTCTTCTATGGAAGTGACTTAGTCCCGTGAGCAAGAAGCTGTCACTCAGTCAGGGCTTTCCTCTCTTCCGTCTGTTTCTCTTCATCTTAGTAGCACAAGGGTGGATGTAGCTGATATACTGTGATGGTGGTTTTGTGGCTTTAAACTACATATAGGCTCAAACCAAAATCCTGAGTAGGCATCCAGTCCAAATACTTCATCTTGAATGCACAGTGCCAGGCTGAGAATCAATAAACGTGGCTCAGCTGATGACGCTGGGCAGGACACTTTGTCTCTACTTCTATCCATCTGTTAATATTGACTTGGTGGAGGTACGGCTGGGTACTGTGTTAAGGGCATTTGGCTCAATACCCTAAATATCAGAGTGAAAGTGTAATGGAGAAAATAAGTGGGTTTTGACTCTGAATATAAGCTGCTGTTTATGCCAGTCTGGCTTTTGGATGATTCCCCCAGCAACATGAGTGAGGATCAGCTTGAGTGGAATCAAAAGGTGACCACAAGTGACGGTCTGTACAGGCCCTATTTAAACGTGCTGTGCTTTGTAAAAGGGCCCCTACGTGCTGCAATACTAACAAAATAATATCAACTCTGCCAACATGAGATGTCAAGCACATTTAATTCTTGAAGGTTGGGGTTACTTTGCTTCTCACACAACCAGTTTTTAAACCTAGAACAATTCCATTACATGGCAGTCAGCAAAACATGCAGAAAGAGAATCAAGAAAATGTTTTAACACTGAATATGAAAAAAAAAAAGTGGTATCACAGACCTTTACTGCCACCTCAGAAAAATTCTCTCTTCTTGATGTCTCCAGACAAATCGGACAGAGAGGGGAAGTTTTCTGGTGGCATGCAAAGGAAGTATTTAAATTTGGTGGAATATTTAGTCTGTGAAGAAAACATACAATTGTTTATATTTAAAAACAAGCTGGAGCAGATACAGATACAGGTAAGGGACACTGCCTAGAACCTGGGTTAAATGTGCCTGCTGTGTAGGTACACAAACTTTTGGTTTTGTAGCTACCAGATCTCTATATTCCTAACTGGGACCTGGGAATCAAGATGAATTCTTTACTCTTTGGATATTGTCACCAGCAAAATTTTACCTGGGTAGACTAAACACTTTCACCTTATAATTTGAATTGCATGTTTGTTGTGCTGTGTTTTAGTGATTTTACCCGAACATAAACCAGTTTATCTGAATGAACAATGCTGTTGCCCAGTGCAGGAGAGAAATCGAGTCATGCTGAGAGGTCTGCTCCCAAGCTCCTCTATTCCTCTCGGTTACTGAAGGATTAACAGGGCTGAAGGATTATAGAAACTTGGTATTTGTCACTCAGGCAGAAGGCACAGCCTTTCTGAGTAGAGAAGGTGCCTATTTATACCAGCTTTTTATCAGAGTACAACTACTCACTCTTTGGAAAGCACTGAGGAGTGTTTGCACTTACATGGTGCAATTAAATTTTGGGAAGTGAATGTTGTTCTTTATGAGCACAGTGAAGCCTTCAGAGCAGCAGGGCTGAAAAAGAAACATCAGATTAACTAACTTCTTTTCCTTAAATACATCAATTAATGTTTTTGCTACTTTACTATTACCTGGAAAGCTGTCAGTAGGAGGAATATGTTGCTAAGAATAACCGACTGAAATGCAGGCAGTTAGGTGGCTCAGGGGATCGAGAAAGATAGAGATGTTTTTCTTAGTTTTAGGTAGAAACTGTTCTCTCTCTATTGCACTTGCTTGTGTGGGCCAAGCTTAACTGGAGTTCCTACATGCAGCTGAAATACGATCTCAGGAGACTTCTCATATAAATCTTGCTATAGGATAGTAGTAAGAAATGACACCATTTGACAGCTGAAGATTTTGGCACAATGAACTGGCAATGTCATTGCCACGTGGCCACAGAGAGGTGGCCATTTACACCAGAGCTGCACAGCTAGTCAGACTGTAAGAGTGTCCCGAGTCGTGCGCTCCATCCTAGAAGATGCCTCTGGAAGTCGGGTGTCAATCGCACCGCCATTGTCCTGCCTTCCTAGCAGACACCGGTTTGAGGAGCTCCCCTGTAGTGGTGTGTGTCACCAAGTATGCAGGTGGAATGCCAACATGATGGAAAGCAGGCTGCCAGGCTGACCCTCCCTCAGAAGGGGGATTTCTCTGAAGCTAATGAGGCAAGAAAGAAGGAATTTTGCCATAAGTTGCCAGCTGGGTAGCCTTGACCTAGACTGCGTGAGACAACTACTGCTTTGCTCCAGGACTTGCCGGGGCTATGGGGAAGCAAGAGATACAATTTTTAGCATTGTTTGTCCAGCACAGGGACTATGCTGAACTGGAATACTGGCATTGTTCCATTTTAAATATGAGCCAGGAATATTTAATTTCCATCTAGTCAGCCATTGCAAGGGGTAAGCCAGTCTTCAAAGCAGTCACCCGTGTAAAGGACAGTGCTTCTGAGCAGGGAATATTTTTCCAGTCACTGTATTTTCAGCAATGCCTCTGCATCAGAGGTCTGTGATGACAAGCAACGCATTAGTTAGATGACATGAAGCTTCTATGAGGGACTCATGAGTGTCTTCTGAGCCAAGACAATGAATAAGAAGTGATTGCAAACCAAATTAACATTTGTGGATGCTACCAGGACATGAAAGTCACCAATGATTTTCAGTGTATAATAGTTAAGGCATTAATAATGTATGTTAATTTTTAAAGGACTGAAAATGCATGAGCCCGTAAAGTAAAACTGGCCATAATTCATCCGCTGAGAAGCATCTGGAATCTGATCCAAAACTCTTGTGAAAAAGGTATTGTAAACACCTGTCCTTCAGCCAGCTAATCTGACAACCGTGCCCTGCCTCAGGCCCAAAAGAACAGTCAAAAATAAAAGAATCTTCTTGCCAACACGCAGTGGCTTTGTTCAGCTCCTGCCATAACTAACGGGAAGGAAAAGGAGGCCTCCTGTACAGTCCGTGAAATCTACCTTTCAAAGGAATAAAGACAATCATGGGTGTAACCAAAGCCCAGCACTGCTCCCTCACTATCTCAACCAGATGGCAAAGCTTCCGGGGCGCTGACCTTGGTCTTACGTATCGTTCCGGTAGAAAACAAACACTCAGCCTTGTTTTTTAGTGATTCCTCATTTCTTCTTTGCCAATGGAACTTGTGGAGGAACTCTGTACATCAGAGGTTTGGATAAAACCTCTCATCCATTATTTCCAGTTGCAGGTAGTGACCGACTGCTGGCACTTTAGAGGAAGGTTAGGAAACAAGATGGAATGTGTCAACTGTGCGATGTAATTAAAAGCAAAATTCCCTCTGTAACATACGCAGCAGTGAGCCTACGCAGTGTGACATTTCAAAATGACTGGCAGTCACTGAAACTTGATAAAAAAAGCCTAGGATTTCATTAACTCAGGAAGCTCATGCATATCTTTCCCGGATGCTGTATGAACAATTACGGCCTTCCTGTTGTTGGACAAAGGCTTTTTCAGATCACAACTCTGTCCGCAGGAGAAAGGAATGGAAATTCCTTTAAAGAGCTGAAAAAACCTCAGCAGAAGGAGCTGTAGCAGGCATTGTGGGCTCTAGAGGGGACCTGGCAGCGGAAAAACTGCTCAGTCTCTGCAGAAACCCCTGACTTAGGGAAAAGATGGGATGGATACACACATACTTCATGTTCCATGGAGTCTTCTTCCTCGAGTTTTCTTCAGCTCGCTATTACAGATCACCAGCAGTGAGGCCTTCATCACCTGCCTAGAGAGGATGGAGAGACTGATCCTCAGCCTGAGGTGGATCCCCCAACAGCAGCGTGCAGCACAATGTACAGACAACCAATCAACCCTTTCCGTTCCAGGAGGTGGAAGCAACCTCACTGTGATAAACGAACCCACCAAGAACTTTTACACCACAAAGCCCTAAACCTTGCAGAAGAAAACCCCAGGTTAGGAAACTTTTTATTTCTGTCACTGATTAAACCTATCTGATGCTGATGTGTTTTCCTTGACATTTGAATAATGAGCCAGATGCCCCCAGTGAATTCAAGATGAGCCTGTGACACCTAAAGCTGTTTCTATGGCAGCTGCATGATGATACAAACTGGAGGCTATGACTTCACTGCAGAATCGTACAGCAGAATGAATCATACGTGGTAGGAAGTTATTCTGATAGTATAATGAGTGTGAGCAGTATGGCTATGAAGGAAATAGCTGTTTTACATACATGAGCTCTGTATGTGCCTAGGCAAAATCCTCAACTTTCATGACTTAATCAAAGTAAATCCCTCTATTGGCATAAAAACCCTGCAGATATCTCTTTCATTTACTAAGGGTTTTTTCCCCATGGATTCCACAGGGCACCATGCCTTGACCTCACAGACTTTAACACTTGCATTATAATTCACACATCTTCCCGTCCAAATTCCAATGAAAAACAAGCTCTTACTCAGCAAAGACAAGAGGTTTTTTGCCAATTAGAGACAGGGAATCCTCCTCAACTGTAAGATAGGGAGCCTGACATTTCAGATTGCTGTAGCTTTCTATAGGAGGAAGCTGTAGGAAGAACTACCCAAACCATGGTCCTGCCACACCTCATCAATCCTTATTTAGCCATTTGCTTGGGTCAACAGTGCTTGGCATTGTTTGGGCTGAGGGTGAAGTAATTTCCTTCACAGTTTTATATGAGGTTACATATGTGAGTCTTGGGATAAATCGAGAAACCAACTGTTTCAGTCAGAAGTTTAATTCAATGACATGAGCAAATTAAACAAGAATATAAAGTTGGGCAGAAAACCTCAATTCTTCCAGCACTCCTGGAAAGACAGAATTTTCTGTGAGCACATAGTAGTTACCAGGGAAAGTGATACTCCAGCCAGCAGCCCAAATTCAGGGAATCTCAGGACTACAAAGAACTCACGTAGCTGATGAAAACAGTGTAATGCCTTCTGGACAACGGGTCCCAAATAAAGGACACAAGACCCCTGACAAAGTCATTTTGCTTGCTAAGCAGCCATGGACTTCAATGGGAGTGACCGTGAGATCAGATTCTACTGGCCTGAATGTCATCACCTCCTGAAAGTGATGCACATCGATTTGGCTGCAAGGTCATTGGTGTGAGGCAAAGTCACAGCTGCCAGCTGACTCCCTGAGAGGGAAAACGAGCAGTTAAACTAGAGCTTGCCTGTTACCTGCTGAGATACAGACATAAAGATAAATTGCTTGTACCGGACTGCTCCAAGGACAGTCTACTCTTTTACACCAACACACTTCGATATATTCTACATAGAAATCACAAAACATATTTACCTTGAGGCACTTCTGCTCAAGCTGATTTTCTGTCTTAATGATGTTGGTCATCACCAAAAAAAGAGTTTACTGTCTACATGAAGGATATGAACCTGACCGAAAATTCACATACTTGAGTCAGTCCTCAGTCATTCCAGAACACCATCTGGAACAACAGTAAGGCTGTTTCTCCGCTGCCTCTCCCTGACAGACATTCAGATTCTACCCAGCTCAGACAGGAAAAGCCAGGGACAGCAACAGGACAGGCAAGAGGCAAGAAGGCAGAGATTTTTTTTTACACTGGCATTACAACCGATGAAGATATGCTAGCATTAACTGGTAAAACACTACTGTGTTTAGCACTCTATACTAGAGTGTAGAGATTGTTCCTAGGTTTGCTATTACCAAAATACTAAATTGATTATGTAAAAATAGTGTAACAAATAGTGTCATGGAAATCTCATAAAAGAGGTTTGAGGGTTTTTTTTCTTATATTAAGAGAGGACGATTTGGCTTTAAATATCGCTGTCTCCAACACAATCACATTGAATGGTGGGATAGAGACATGTCAGGAAACAATCAGATGTATCAATGGAAGCTGAATACTGGTCTGACATTAAGACTTGCCTGCATCGGTAGAGTGTATTCTGCTGTATCCCAGGTCCCGCTGTTTGCGTAAGCCACTACCTTCACAGCAGCCCAAACCGAGCCGTTAACTTCACCCATCTCCCGATAAGAGACCCTAAGCGATGACTAGACAGCTGGCTAGATAAAACAAAAAGGACAAAATGGGTCAGCTTCTTTGTACCATTTCTGGACAAGGTGTGCTGCAAGATAAAGGTCAGATGGACATTTTCAAGTAATTGAGAGCTTTTTTTGGTGAGACACATGCATTGGCTGGACCACAGTCTGCCTTGGTTTCACTTTTGCAACTTTTGGCTTCGTCTGAAATGAATTTCTATTTTCCTCTCCTAAATCAAATAGACAACATGAGGTGACATCTTGGCCCCTCAGATGCCATTTGTGAAACACTAATTAACTGCAACAGGGCTTGATGCCATCCAAATACTGTGTTGCTGTGTACCTAAACTTTGACTCTTTCTGTCACAAATAGTAGTGTCCTCTCTATGTTTTTAAAGAGAGCTTAAAATACTTACTCCTTAACTTTCCCGAGTGACTATTTTTGTGCCTCATGCTGATTGCTTCAAAAACCTTGGCCTAATGTTTTAACTTTCTCATGAACTGAATGTGTTAATAAAAGGAGGAAGAACATCCCTGTTTTTAAGCTGACAGGAAAGTCATCCAGTTCATCGAACTCATAAAAGCATCATCAACTTTGAAAAACTATTGTATGTTCAGAAGATACTTTCCGCACTACATAAAGGTGATACAAAAAGTTTGCTTTGAAAAAACAAACCACAAGAGCTAGCTCTGCTTCAGTTTAACCACAGACTGTTCTGGCAGCTGATAAAATAGCATCTGAAGCACAGAAATACAAAGCAACTGATCAACGTTCCTTCATTTATAACGTCTCTAGTAACAGCCCTTCAGCCTTTTCCTTCGAGAACGGTGCTTTGGGATAGCCACATTGTTGGGAACTGGCAGTGGGAACCCAGCTCTGAGCAGTAGTAGGTGGGTATGGTACCTTAGTAAAGGCAAGTTGAATTTCCTGCAGACTTGATTCTTTGTGAGATTGGGATCAGTGCGCTCAATGTCCTGGCTTGCTGCCCTCCTGTGAGAATGAAACCAACTTCATGAACTTCGGCTGACTTTGTCCAGCGAACACTTATCACTGAGAACAGCCCTAGTTTGGCAGAAAAGAGGAAAATCTGCCCTTTAGAGGCAATCAGTTATTGCATATTCCTAAAACATCTTATTGTTCTTGAAGTCTGCTGCAAGGGGGGACTCGCCATTTCACCTGACCCTGAATAGGAGACTCTACAGAGCAGACTCTAATCTCAGAAACACTGGCGTAAATCTGAGATTACTCAGTGGAGTTATTCTGGATTTTTCAGACAAGAAATAAAAACACTGTGGCAACAAACAAAAGTGCAAGTATTTTTTAGAGGAAGCTTAGTTAACTCTGTCCAAGCAACCCCACCTTGTTAGATAAGGTCCCGTGCCACACTCCCACCACCAGGTTCCCACATCCATCTTCCAAGAATGGTCTACCACCAGATCAATGATCTTGTTTGCTGCCACAGAACTCGAAGCGCTGAAAGCCAAGCTGTACCCAGACAACCCCCAACACAAGAAACGTCTGCTTATGTACAGCACCCCGTCACCATGCACTTACCAAACAGGCAGAGCAACAGTTATGTAAAGGAAACCTTTCACATATCCTCATGTAACACTGACTGCGTGTGTATTTCGGAGTCGTACTGCGTCAGGCACGCCAGCCCGCCCTGTACACCCACTGCTAGCACTTCCTGTGAGGTACTGCCTTTGGAAGCTACCTGGTGATGTCTTCTTCCACCCCTGCATTCTTCCCAGGCCACCCCACTTAAAGGCACAGTTAGAAACCTGTATGAGAGTGATACCAAAGAACGGCAGCTGATGGAATCAAGAACTGCCCAAAGAGCCACATCCTTTGGTTTGTTCACAGAAAAAGGACCAAATTTCACCCAAGCTCCAGAGCTGATTGCTCAGCACTGTTCTGGTCACCTTCTGTTGATGGCACCATCCCTCTTCAGTGTGCTGCAAGCCAACTATTTGCATCTGGCCCAGGGGGTCAAGGAGCAGGTGTGAGGCCATCTGACACTGCAGACACAGAAGGTGGAGCTGTAAAGATGCAGAGCTGTCAAGGTGGGACCTGTAAATCCCGGGCTTAGCCTGAAAGACAAGAAGTTTGGATCAGAATCCATTAGACCCAGATTAAAAGGACCATGATCCTCTCTCTTGCAACACAAAACCCACACAAAGGCACAAAATACACAATCCTACAACATAGATCTAATGTTTTTCTTTCAATCCTTTACTATTTTTCATCACCTAGGATGCTACCTAGGCCTGTAGTCACTACAAAACACTCGGAACCAGCCAGGCTCCCTGGCTGTCAGTATTGTCTTAAATGCTTTAGTGCACTGGAACAAGTTACATTCTCCACAAACAGGCTGAATTTTTGGAGACATCAGTGATTGCTCCTTGGGCTTTTGCTGACCACAGCCCATACTGCTGTGGTTGGTACTAGTGACACTCCAGCAAGCAAAATCCTGCTGCTTAATAACTACTGAAAAAGCTGCAAGTGGCAACCAGAAACAGACCTGGGATGCACTGAGGTGCTAGAATAGCCACAAAGAAATAGATTTTTAATATAACACAGTCAGACCTATGTGTACGAACACATAACACAGTATTTACAATAAAAGAGACCAACAGGAGGGTTCAGATTGCATAAGTGAAGCAGAATTAATTGTTGTCTTCTCTTCCTAAATGCCGTTGTTTTCACATTAACGTCTTCCATCTGTTTGGGATCTGACCTCAGCAGCTCAGCTGGACATATTCATGTTCTTGCCCATGATGTTCCCATATAAGGTGTTCTCTCTTTGCCCGTGGAGCACGATTTTGATTTGCTCAGGTTTCGTTCCACTCTGATTTGCTGGCCTCTAAGGTCGAGCTCGCTCTCAGTTTTGCAAGGCAGTCATCCACGCAGCTGTAACTATAAAGGGAGGAGAAAGTCAGGAGGGAGTAATGAAGCCGTGCCTGCAGGTCTAAAGAGCTCTGGATAGCTCACTTGCAGGCTCCATTCTCATTCTTCCACACGTTGCCTCTGCACGACGCCTTTTCAATAAGCAGCTTCGATAAGCCTTTCCCAAGCAATATAAAACATTATCCCTGCCCAGAGACTGGACGGAACTACAGGGCAGAGCTGTTAGGGTAACTCTCACGTCATTAGGAAACTGCTTGAAACCCTGTATGACCCTCCCTGCAAAGATGCGAATTTGGAAGATGCCCCCAGAATTATACAACAAACATGTATGAACACTGGCCTTCGGTTCTGTAAGACTTGATTCCACATCACCCCAACTGAGACAACTTAAGACAAGTTAAGCATCAAACAAATATCTCAGCTGCTTCCTGTAATATTTACCCAAGGCTGCATGGAAGACTATAATCTCTTTTATGTCTGTGAAGATTCTGCTGTGATACAGAGGTTGAGACACCGAGCTAAACCTTAATTTTCTTTTATGCAGTAAGCCTGAACATTCAGACACCGCTACAGACTGTTGATACCAAGCAGCGGGCGGGCAGCCTGGGGTAGCAGTATGGCTGCTTCGGGCTGCACAAACAAACGACACAAAACCACTGGAAGAAAGGATCAGGAACACACACAGCTTCAAGGATGATACTGGATCCTCCACGCTTTCTCCAGGTTGGGAAGTCCCATAGAACTGAGCTCCGATGTATAGTTTTGTTCCTGCTTTCCATGCCTTGAGCTTTCAAACAGGCCAGCAAGCTGGCACTCAGCCAGTGCAGATGGTCCTGGAGGTCTCCTTCCCCAAGAGTCGGAAAAACCAGACTTCATGGGTTTCCACCACGACACAGTTAAACAATCTCAGAATCTCTTTTTCTTATTATCTTGGTGTTTTCTGAAGTTTTCAGACATCCTTCCTCTTCTTTATCTGTTGAGAAAAGGGGATGGTCCTTTGCTTCTTGGAAGGTGCAAGGACTGAAACAGTCTGATGTAAAGGAGAATCTCAGAGCAGCACCCTCCCACTGTACCCAGCTCAGATCCCCCTGCACCGAGGTCTGCAGAAAGGCTGTGTATCAGCACTGACAGAAACAGTGGTTCTCTAGCATTAAGTGGGGGACCCACATCCACCACTTCCTATTACCTACTAACGCAGCCTACAGGGAGCAGACCTGGCCCCCAGCGCCTCCAGAAAATACTGTTTTCATTGGCACTCTCCATGTATTCTATATGCTCAAAATACTCATCAGGAGAAAAGCGTCATCAATACCAGGAAAGCATGTCCAGGGAAAGTCAATCTCTTCTGGGAACTTGTAGGTAAATACGACTCCTAAAGGTCAGTATCCAGTCTGAAAGCACAAAGGAAACATGATCTAGTTTTAAAGTTCAAACCCTGGAGTCAGGAGACTTGGACTATTATGTTCCTGGCTCTACCACAGCTTTCATGCACAACCACAAGCAACCCTCCCATGCCCTCTGTAACGTAGTTTAGTCAGTTAGAAGCCAGGACACCAGTGCAGCGTCCCTTCTCAAGCGTCCCGCGAAGACCACTAAATCAGTGTTTTATGAAGCGTTTTCTGTTCCTCAGAAAGAAAAGAGAAGCGAACCCAGGACAGACGCAGTGCTTAGAATTGCAAAGTACCACATTTATGATTGCTATTTACTGAGTCAAATTCTGCAGTGATTTACAACCTGTGCATTTCAATTGGCACCAATTTAATATGACTCACTGCATATTTTAATCCATCATCTGTGGACTCACGTGGGATTCTAAGACTATCCAAGAAGCTAATTGCAATTAGCAGAGGCTCCAAAATTGACCTATTTCAGGTCTAAACATGGGTTTTGAAGGATCTGCAGCAAAAAACTTGCACATCAAGAGATACTTGTTTCATGAACAAGTTTCACTGGAATACAGAGTCTATTTTTGATTGGTATTTTTGAAGCCCCTGTCCTCGTTGCAGACTGAGCATAGCTAGCCGCACATATTTATTGCTTCTTTGAGGCACATTGGCAATTGATGTTCAACCCTGCGGACATAAATTTGCCATTTGCCCCTAATGAAGCCTGGGCACAGGGCTAGCATTCCTGTTCCACAGGGATCCTCTGTGCGTTTTCCATTTCAAAGAAATGACGTAACCATTCACCTGGTATGTTCTTCAGCCACACTTGACATCCCTTTATGCTGCCAAAGACTGCCAGAAATTTTAATTGGGTAACTGCATCAATCTGTTTGTACATCTCCTACACATGCGACAACAGCCTCCCTCTTCAGAAAGCGCAAAGCTAAGTATACACTTTAAAGGGTGAATCTCAAACCTATTTCTGCCGTTCCTGGCATCAAGAGCACTTGTGCTGTGAAGAAGTCCCACGAGAGACTTGGCCTGTGTTGTGTATACTCCAGCATCACGCCAGCGACCACCGCC
>NW_010423379.1:18193-18441 GCF_000710305.1 Buceros rhinoceros silvestris
CAAACCGGCAGCGCCCCTTCCCTTCCACTCCCCCCATCCGAGGTCCGGCAACGCTGCTGCCCCTGCCCCGCTGCCTCATGCCACGGCGCCGGGCAGGGCCTGCTGCTGAGGCACGCCCTCCAGCTGCCCTCTGGTCAGGACCTGGGGATAAAAATCCCAGTTCTTGCCCAGTCTGGGGAAGGAACAGGGGGAGATCGACCGTCCCCGAGCCCCGCCGGGCTGGCAAAGCGGCGCGGCGGGAAGGGCTG